>NC_084722.1:2960103-3266795 GCF_033807575.1 Cydia pomonella
CGCTCTCATTTTATAAAACTAGCTAGATTGCTCTGAAACTTTGTACTTACAATAGGATAACATAGGTATATAATTAGTTTATTTAGCCTAAAATACCATACTATTAGAAGTATTACAACAAATTAAATTATTATCAGAAAATAATTTAATTTGTTTTTATTTCAAGTAGAAACACTACTATATAAATTATAAACTGAAATAAATGTCATATACTAAGAAAAAGTGACCAAGGCCTCCAGTGCCCCAGGCTGGAATCGAACCAGCGTCCTCTGCTATCGCGGCAGGTGTCTGAGCCACTCGGCCACCGGGGTCACGACAGCATTGGTCGAATTTTTCCAAGTATATGTATTTCTTACTCAAGGCTTACGGCGCCCCCTAAAAATTCGACCAATGCTGCCATGACCCCGGTGGCCGAGTGGCTCAAGCACCTGCCGCGATATCAGAGGACGCTGGGTCGATTCCAGCCTGGGGCACTAGAGGTCTTGGTCACTTTTTCTTAGTATATGACATTTATTTCAGTTTATAAAATAAGTACCATAGTTTCAGCGAATTTAAGATTTTCATAAAAAAACTTGTTTTTGCTCTATATTTCGTATGTTTTACAAACTGGAGTTATATTAACTAATTACAGTACTAGATATCCCTCATCTCATTGTATTTGCAAAGTTCCATGACAGTCCAGCACGTAGTTTTGAAATGAGAACAAAACTCCGTTTGTATGGGGAGCTGAAATTCGTCCGAGTTTGCCGGGGACTCTCAACAGTCTCAACGTATAAAATCAAGAAAAGGAAAAATTAAGGAGAATTTTACAATAAACGTAATTTGCGACGTCTTATTTTTCGTATTGTTTTATATTGAAGTAGAAGTATGTAACACATCATTTTTGCGTGGTTAACCACTCACTTCGCCAGTATTTTTTTAAATAAAATATTTTTTTGGCAAAAATTTCATTTTTGGTACAAGCTGTTATCGCTGATTATACTTTTCTTTCCACAGGCAACTAATACTCATCGACACAATTCTAAAAACCTCAAACACAATTAGGCTGCGTTGTTTTATCACAGAGTTCCTATGGCTACCTCCTGTCTCCATCATCAAATCAGCTTGATGGTACCATAATATTGCATTGTCACCCGACTTACATATGTATGCAAATTTTCAGCTTCATCGGAAATCGGAAAGTGAGTCAAATTTAGCTTCCAATATTTGAGCCACACTAACTAACACACTTAAGGGCCACTTGCACCAATCACTAACCCGGGGTTAACCGGTTAAACCTAGAGTTACCATGGTAACCAATACAATTTGACACTGGGTTAACGGTTTAACCGGTTAACCGCTTAAATAAAAGCTTGTAATAACGGTCTTGTTACGGAACATATAGCCAAGATAAACACAATATTTGACCCACTTCCCGGTCAACTTGCAAGATTTGTCCCATACATAGTAACAGAGCAAGTTAAATAAAAGCTTGTAAAAAAGTTGACAGTATGATAATCTAGGTAAACGAAACAGTTCAACATTATTTACAATTCTAATCTCAGCCGTCCATAGCAATCATCTAAGATTTCTAACCAAGCCACTAGGTCAAATACCTACGCAACTTAGACTAGCGTTAAACAATGCTTTAACCTAGATCCATTCGTTTATATGTTAACTTTGGCCCAATAACTTTGTTTACAAGTTTACATATTCTATTGTGTATGTCTGTATGTTAGGTTGAGGTGAAGATGCACCTTGTTTTACTGAAGTAGGTAGTATCAGTTACTGACAAAAAAAAACATCAAAAAATGGACAAACATCACATCAAAAAAAAAAAGACTTTAAAAAGGTGGCCACAGGCCACCGAGACCCGCTAGTGCATGGAGTAGAAGAAGAAGAAAATGTATTGCCAAGTGTACCTACACTTATTTGTCACCAAAGAGTTGGACTCGTTATAACTATTAAATACTACTGAAACACCTAGACACCAACTATGTAAAATAGTAGGATTAACTAAAGTACATAACACACTAAACAAACACCTACACAATATGGGTAAAACAGACAATGTACAGAACGTGCATAGAAGAGGAAACAACAAAACTCATGGAGCGAATACCTAGGGACTCCGTGCACACTAAAGGCGGCAGTTAGCAACCTGAAGACATTGCTAGGCTTCGTGGAGGAGCTGGGGTGGTTAGAGTAGCGCTACTTCGTTTCAAGCAAAATAGGCACAATGGTTGTAGACTTCCGGAAAATGCCCAGAAGCACTAACTATAACTATTCAATAAATAAAAAAATCCTTCACACAAAAATGCGTTACATCATTTTGGAAATAAGCTAATACTCTTCAAACTGATGGATAAATTTGTATCAAACATAGCTAATAATAATAACCACCGGAAGAAAAATCGCTTTAACGAAAAAAAAACACATCTAAGTCGGTCCAACGTTTGAGTTACGATGCCATAGACAAACACAGACAGACATTGGGGTCAAACTTATAATTGTAACACTCCTCTTTTTGCATGGGGGTTAAAACAAATCATAAGCCTTCCAGATTGGTCTAATAACCGAAGCGTTCCAATACTCTTCTGGCTCCTTTATCAAGATCAGCTCCATATGATTATAATAAATAAATAAATAAATATTATAGGACATTATTACACAAATTGACTAAGTCCCACAGTAAGCTCAATAAGGCTTGTGTTGAGGGTACTTAGACAACGATATTTATAATATATAAATATTTATAAATACTTAAATACATAGAAAACACCCATGACTCAGGAACAAATATCCATGCTCATCACACGAATAAATGCCCTTACCAGGATTTGAACCCGGGACCATCAGCTTCGTAGGCTAAACCGGTCGCCAAAAACCTTACCTTTTCCTCTTAAGCGTGGTGGACACTTGTGCATCTACGCATTAACCAATCTTAATCGGACAATTGAATTTTTCGTAGATTTAGTTGATTCAGTAACGTACAACAAACTGCGTCGTTACATTCGTCGGCCAAACCGGTCGTCAAAGTTACCGGAGTATTCCCTAATTCGAATGTACACTCTGGTTCAGAATGTCGTCTGTTATCTTACATTTCGCTCGCGCTTTTACGTACATATTATACTAAATAACATGATTTAAATACAATGATTGTACTGTCATTTATATAATATATACTTATATAGTTTCAATTCGTTATAGCTATTAATCTATTATATCAGAATCGGCTAAAATCTCATTCCAAGTACACTGTTTGTTAGTTACAAGTGAATATAACATACTAATTAGATATGTACCTACTTAGGCATTATGACACCACGTCGATTTAAAGTTAGGCATTCTGAGATTCAGACATGGCACTATTCCGTTTTAAGATCTAGGAATTTTGGATAATCCGTTCTTAAATGAAATTAAGGTGCAATGAAACCAAAGCTAGTTTCTGTATATAAATGTATTCTGTTTTGTTTTGATTGCATATGTACGTATCGGCGTAGGTACGTGCGTAAATGTCTACTTTAAAGCATTTTGTTAAGAAAACAATCACAGACTAACGAGAAACTATAGCTACGTGAGATATCACGTTAAGACACATACTTATCTAGCATTCATTATTTTAGTTACGCAAACATGGCGCCTACTGGTTGGTTGGTTCATTTTTATACATCAACAACTATGCATGTTTCATTAGTTTCATTACACACAATACCTTTTTTTAGCCCAATTTAGTGTCCAACTTCTGGGCAAAAGCCTTCCCTCGCTTCTTCCTCTCAACTCTGTCGTTTGTACATTTCTGCCAATCCGGATAAAATGCGTCTTAAGTCATCCCGCCATCTTCTTTTCGGTCTGAAGCTGGGGTGCACGGCTTGCACCATTTGTGGTATTCCGTACACAATACTCACCTAGTGAAATACGTAAAAGACAGTCGACCTACCCAGGTTGGGTTATGTCGTCTGTCTTTATTTATATCCTTATTTATGTTTCTAGATATTCTCATAAATAAATAAATATTATAGAACATTATTACACAAATTGACTAAGTCCCACAGTAAGCTCAATAAGGCTTGTGTTGAGGGTACTTAGACGATATATATAATATATAAATAATTATGAATACTTAAATACATAGAAAACACCCATGACTCAGGAACAAATATCCATGCTCATCACACGAATAAATGCCCTTACCAGGATTTGAACCCGGGACCATCGGCTTCATAGGCAGGGTCACTACCCACGAGGCCAGACCGGTCGTCAAATAAATTATCTTTCCTTCACAGATAAAAGCCAATTTACAAATCTTTGTTTATGTCTCGTCAAGCTATCCGACACCAAACCACTAAACTAAAACAAATATAGTATTCCTATCGCAGAAAACCAATTTAAACTTGACCCCAATAGGTAAAGAGCTATACGTAATCCGAGAGCTCTTATACTGGTAGACAAAAATAACCCCCACTTAAAACAAACTAAGGGACGGACGGAATCTTTCCCACGCTGCTAGAAATACGAAACCGAGCTAAGGGCGGATGTTATCTATTTATAGGTAATCAGTACCATCGTCACTGTTGACTGATCTTACACCTTATTGTAAGGGTACAAGGTTCACCGATGGTGAGCTTAATGTTGGTACACCGGTTGTGTGGGATAGGTCTAGTTGCTTGATTGGCAGCTTCAAGATGAATGCACCTATATGTTCCCGTAATTGTAAAAAGTAAGGTTTTTATTATAAATAGGTAAGTAAGCCAAGTTTTTTTTAATAACGGTTAAAATACCTGTAACATAGACAGTCATTTTGTAGATTTACCGGTCTCGTGTCCCTGAATTAATAAGGTATTGGAAGGTGAATATATTAAACCATATGCCAGTCTAGTGCAAAAAAATTGGATTATATTGGTTCAGTAGAAACGTGTTCGCCTTTCACTGCAGTAGGTACAACAATAAAATTAATATATGATTAATATCTAAATGCGTTTAATAAAATAAGTGTGACACAAGCTATTGCTTGTTAACTACCTACCTACTGTTCTTTAGGTAAAAACTCTGAATCTTTAGGTATTTATACTACGTCGGTGGCAAACAAGCATACGGCCCGCCTGATGGTAAGCAGTCTCCGTAGCCTATGGACGCCTGCAACTCCAGAGGACTTACATGCGCGTTGCCGACCCTAACACTAACATATGTGTTTAATAAAAGTAAACAAAATCTACCCTCAAATGGCTCCTTAACCCAGTTGAGGGTAGATGAAAACATTACGTGATAAAATAATGTAGGTTAAAGTCAGGTCATTCAGTGACAGATCCAGGAGGTTTTGTATTTGGTTAGTTAACCAATAAATGTTATAACTACCCGAAAATATACGAATTGTTTACTTTTATTTTAATACCAAAAGATACAGAGTATAGGACTATATACGCGGAGAAAAACAAAAAGTGTCTCCTTTGTTTCCGAAGGTAAGGAATAAAGGATAATGTAACCAATTTTAATTGGATTATATCCTGACACCTTATTATGTACTACTAAAAACTGGTATGTGCGTAGTTTTGAGATGTACGATAATTGTGATCAAATAAGAACCAAAATTTGTCATTGCAGTAAAATTCATAAAGGTATGTGTTGTATCATGACAGAGAAGCTAATTTGGATAGGCACTAATCGTTGTTTATATTCAAATACAGCAGGGCCTCTTTAATCCGAACACCCAAAATGTATACCCTGTTCGGACTCACGGAGCGTTTGGATTATAGTATGCAGAAATTTTCATAGAAATTTTTCAGAATAAAACACGCATATTTGACAATTTTCGTATATTTAAGTAAGTTACAAACACTTCTACAAAATAATCACTCAGTATTTTTGAAGAATTCCGGTATGGTGCTTTAATTCGATAACAAAATGCCTAACGGACGCGTTGCGGACGATAAAACAATACGTATAACACCTAAAACGCACTTCGTGGCACTGCAAGTCAGAACCTGAGTCCTGAGCGGTTGCGCGGGTGGAGAGGGGGGTCGTTCGGATTATAGAGGTGTTCGTATTAGCGTAGGTACGGATTAAAGAGGCTCTGCTGTATTATTATAATTTTATACGACATTGTGTCGATTGATACCAGAAAGGAAAGGCACCAGTCCTGCGTTCAGTTCAATGTCATTACCTTTGTCATATACCTACATAGCAGAAACAGGTAGCAATTAGTACTTTTATTACAGTTAATTTCATATATTTAATATAATCAACCACGTAATCATGGGCGCCGGCAGCGGGGTGCAAGGGGGTGCACTTGCACCCGCCTGGCAGGAAAGATAATATATAAAATAAAATTCATGTCTTTTACGCGTCTGCACCAGCATTAGAGTTGGACCAATATAAGTCTACAATGATTTTGATAGCAAAACTCGGAACTAACACAAGAAAAGTAAATGACTGCATCGATTCTTCTACTCCATTTATCATGCACCTCCCTGAAAGTAATCGTGGCGGCGCCCATGCACGTAATTATAGAATTGTTTTTATGAACAGCTGGCTAATTAGGAAGGAAACCTTCAATTGACATGATTTTAAAGGTGCCTGTTAACATAATTACTAGAGCTGTTTTATAAGCATCAAGTTTTTTATCGGCACATATATATTTTTGTTTTTTTCATCGTATTGGAAATACAACAAAAACGCACTTCGGAAAAATTGCAAGTATTGCAATTCTCGGCTCCTACACGTGTAAAGAAGCCAAGATTAAAAGATTAAAATTTGAAGATAAATAGGAAAATGCTAAATATATTGGTATTAGCTACCTACCTAAAAAAAATCCTAATGGTTTAAATGTAAAGAACAAGTTATTGTTTTATTTGTGTGTTTGTCGCACTTAAGAGTTTGAATGTAAACAACATTTATATATGGTATATTATCATAGTTCTCAAAAGCTGTATACTTATTGCTACTGTGCTGTAATGAATGCTTATAGAGTGGTTGACTGTTTAGTCGAATCAAGTTGCTCAGTTAAAACGATTAGTCAATCATGTTTGCTGCTGCTTGCTGTATGTACTATTTATTTATTTTTTGCGACAATAAATGACTTTTTTTTTTATTAAAGTAATAGCACGTAATCATGCGTTTTCGTATGGGTAAACAAAGGTAAACACGAAAATAACGCTATTGGATCATAGACACATTTTATAGTACGAGTATTTTTTTTAACTCGTTCGGGATCGAAGCTAATTTTTACGCTGCACCCTTTAATATAACAGGCACTAGCAATGGGATGGTATAGACAAATCCTGTAAAATAAGTATTTATGACACTAGTAACATTTTACCATAAACAACAGCCATAGAGCTTGAGTTCAATGTTTCATTGATTTTTCTATGTTTTTACGGAAGGTGGAGATAAGGAACGAAATCTCCATGTACCAAAAAGTGTCATCAAAAAACTTTAAATAGGTGACGCTAGAATACCTAGAGTACTTGAACAAAAAAATCAAATCATAGACAGCGCAATTCACTTCGTCAATAACGTCTAAATTCTTAGCTACTCTAGCGCTATTCTGGAGAGATTTGGAACTATTATTTATAGCTGACAGCTGGACACTTTTGCAACAGTCCTACCATAAGAGATGCCACTCCTCTTAATTCCACACTCCATATATGTTTCAAAATTAATGGCGCCATATTACATGCCATGAGTGGAGCAATTTGAAACTAATCGCAAAATCATTCATAAAATATATTGAAAACATAAAGAGCAAAGAAAGGAACAATCAAATTTTAACGCATAAAGTGGTAGAAATTTTACAGGTGCCGAAAAAATATCACAATACCCCAAATTTTCTTTTAAATGTCCCATGACTGGTGCCGTTATCATAGTTCTGTGTACATTAAAGTTATGTAGGTACATATTCAACATTCTATTTTGACTTTGAATGGAAAAAAATGCTCCTGAAACTCGGGAGATAAGCAAATGTACAAATTTTCATTCTGAATAACATAAAACTATTGTATAAACTGACGAAATAAATAATACCGTATCTCGTTAGAGTTTCTAATACGAGACAATAGAATACAATGCAAAATGTGCGCTACCCGAATAAATTGAACAATAGGATCCGAGAAAGCGTCAAAAGTATTTCGCAATTGTCTTAACAATGGCGGAGTAAATAAATAGATAAGGAAGCTAAATGTTGAAATTGTAAATGTAAAGCGAGATATTTCAAGGACTTGGCCCTTGTTATACTTCAATATTACATTAAAAGGGAAGTTTAACACGTCGTCCATACAAAAAGAGAAAACTTTTTTACACTTCTAAATATTTTCCATTCTTCATGTTTTTTTAATATGTTATTGACACAATGAAAAACTTGGTTTATAGGTTTTTTTTTTGCAAAACTATTTTTTTAAGCGAAACCTATAAACCTAGAATTTATTAGTCTTAGCAACTGACATCAAAAACAAAATGATTTGTTAAGATTTAGTTAGTGAAAAACGTTTTCTCCCGATATGAAATTTCATAGAAAAAGCACCGTTATTTCGCTAGGTTGGCAAAGCTATTCTTCCCTCTACGAGTATTACGCTATAAGTCGTAAAAACAACATGGTCAGAAATAATAGAATAGAATAAAAAGTCTCCGGAAATATATTGCCACTGCGTAATTCAAATAACTTCACTTAAACGGAGATATTCGAGTAAATTTTTTAAACCATGCATAGTTGGGCAATTTTGGTACAATTGTGTGATTTTGTACTTTCTCTGGGATATTACGTTGGGATATTTCCGGATTGATGATAAAAACGAATACTTGTACCAATATTTTGACTTTATTAAAGATAAAGATAACGATTAAGACAGTTTGTTTTCCAAGTAGGTATATTACAATGCGCTTATGAACGTCAAATAAAGCTACGCCGGCTCTAACCCTACACCTCTGACCCGAAAAGATTTAAATCCCTCCTAAATTGTAGGAGGGTATCCCAATATGGGACCGGCAATAAACTCGGCGGGACACATCTTTTCAAAACATTACATATTCGCTTGTTAGAAACAGAATAACAACCAATTTACGATAAATATTCCAAAACGTGCCTTAGTACGGAAAAGTATATTGGGAATGGCACCACAAATATTAAACAAAATTCCAAATTATATAAAAGATCTACAAATTGGAAAATTTAAAAAAGAGCTGAAATTGTTATTAATTAAAAAATGTTATTATAGTGTACAACAATTTTTAAATGATATTAGTTTATAATTTATTGCGCTGTATAATAATATCAATTTTATTGTAATTTTATATTGATCTCTCTTTGACATTCAAATATGTATTATTTTTTATTTTTAGTTATTGTAAATCATTTTAATGTTAATCATTATTCTTTCTTAATATTATTTGCATGAAATTATTGTATTTTGATTAATTTATTTATGCATGAATTATACCTACTTTATAATTATGCATGGTGAAAAATCGTACGCCTACAGGGAAAATATACTGTTGCACGATATGTTTATAAGACCAATTTATTGTAACTATTTTTTTATGAATAAATGATTATGATTATGACGTCTTCACTATAACTTGTCCGTACTCGAACTGGCCGCTTGTCACTGCATACCCGTCTTGTTATAACAAATCAAAATGGCGGGAAGCAGTTGACAAGAGTCAATTGGTCTTTTATAATTTATAAGCTAATTATAGATAAAAGTAAGAATAATCAAAATATAAGCTATTTATAAATAATGATCCTTACAATTAGTACAGAGTGTGGTGTAATCAAATTTTACTAATATCACACAAAGCAGGTGAGCGGGTGGCCTCGGCGCACGCGCATGAAGAAAGGCATTGTTCAGGATCTCATGTTGTGGCTACGTCTAACCTTATAAGTTATAAGAATTCATGTTCAAAGGTAAGTTGTGTAAGAGTACGGTCAAATAAATTATTTTTTGTGCTCTAGTTCGTGTCATCCACGATGCATCCACTAAATAGCTACCCAAAGGTTGTTTGGAAGAGATCGCTGTTTAGCGATAAGACCACCTGTTGTCTGCCTCTATCACTATCACTTATCATTATCGTTTGTTTTTCTTTAAGCTGTATCTTTTACTGAGGTGTGCCAGTAAAGAATATTCTATCTATCTATTATTTTGTTTGTATTATATATTTTCTTAATCAAAATACTAGCTTTTCTTATAGTCTTAGAAGGAATTGATATGTTTAAGATGCTTATATGTACCTAAACCTAAAACCTTCACCCACAAATACTCCAAATTTCACTTCTGGAATGTATTCTAATTTGACTTAAAAATCTGTTCTGCATGCTTTTCTCTCATTACGAATAAGAAAGAGACAGGACATGCCCCAGAGCAGCTGTTCAAATAAACATTAGAGGCAATAAAGCTGTGAAAGTAAACAACATCTTACAATTATATGCGGTTTGTGACGTCAAGACTAAATAACAAAGGTAATTACTTTATAATTTATGCCGTGACGTGCTGGCTATAGACGCTATTGTAGGTACAGTCACGGTATTAAATATGGATACGGACAAAGTGACAAAAAGATGTACACACTACCTTAATATATAGGCAATAAGGTCGTGTATATTTTTGGCACTTTGTCCGTATCGATATTTAATATCTTGACTGTACCTTGTAGTTTTAAGAGGAATGGGGACGATCGTTTCTCCTTACTAACGTAGTTTCCATTTTCCTCCCTGGATAGTGACATCATAGCAAACCTTTTTATGCCATTCGACGTATATTCCAATAGTTGCACCTTTGATTGATTACAAGAAACCAAAAAAAAATAAGTTAAAATGTTTGGAGTTGAGCAGAAGAATGGCGATTCTCCCTGCAATTGTTTTTAAACGAGAAAGAGACCAGTAATGGCATTGCCACTCAGACCAGTTATAGCTTCGACAACGACAACATACCTAGATTCTAGATCCACTCCACGATGACACGTCGCTACCCGACACCCGCACCGAGTAGCTGATAGTAAACTACTCGTACACTCCACATAAGCTCAAGGCAGATAGGTAAATTATGACACACCCTATACTGCCTTGCAGCGCTCGTGCGTTGTGAGTGGGCACAAAAAAAATCATATCGGTAGTGTTTCGGGAGGCCTAAAAACGGAGCCCTCCCATTCACAGCCACGACACCCAGCTAAATTCATCAGAATACTGCAGAGAACAGATAAAAAAAAATGATTCCAAATACGAAGGTAATTAAAGAGAACAAAGGAGATTTTTGAAGAAAATATCGCACAGGAAGTGTCAGGATTTTTAGAATGATGTTCGGTTTTTTGTCAGGATCAGGATATTCCATTTTTTCGTATGACAACTCTTAAGTTCAGAGCGACAAGGTACTAACTAGCGCCGTTGTCGCCATACAAAAGCTGTCAAGTGGCATCTTGTAAGACAAAAGGCAGAACCATTTGCAGACGTTAATGACGTGATATACCGGTTTACTTAATGCGTCAATTGTTAAAGACGACTGGATTTAACGATTTAAATACCAACGTAATCTTGTAGCAAAAATATTTTTACGAAATTGTCGTGCTCAGTTCTAAATATGTATATATGAAAGTGCCGGTAAATTTCAAAGTAATCAAAGAATTATTTTTGTAGTAGTAGCACTTTATTGCACAAAACAAGTACATAAATTACAAGATAGAATTAGGAACAGTGTGATAAGGGAAAAGTGTGGACTGAACGAAGATGTAGTGACAAAAATTGAGAAAGGTATGTTGAGATGGTTTGGACACGTGGAAAGAATGAGTGAAAGAAAGTTAACAAAGAGAGTGTATAAGGGAGAAGTAGAAGAGGGAGCTGGAAGGGGTAGACCTCGGCGGACTTTCTCTAATCAAATCGGGGAAATCCTGAAGAAAGGCCTGGTCAAACCGACGAGCGTGTATGAGGAATGTCATGAAAGTGAAGGAAGCGAAAGAGGTATGTCAGGATCGTAGCAAGTGGAAATCCGTGGTCTCTGCCTACCCCTTCGGGAAATAGGCGTGCTTATATGTATGTATGTATATATGTACAAGTAAATAACACAGAAAGAATACAGTAAATGTGTACAAAGGCGAACTTATCCCCTTAAGGAATCTCTTCCAGCTAACCTTTAAGTAAGTGAGAGAGTACATACGAAATGGTAGTCAAACTGAGATAATATGTGCATAACGGCAAGAGTTTCAAGAAGTAGTTAACTCTAGAAACATAACTAAATACCATACGACGCAATATGTAGGTGCAAAGGCATTTATACAAAATAACTACATATCCATAAACATACTTATTAATCTATAACTACATATATAAATAAATACATACAGATATATTAAAATGTATATATATTTTTATCTGCACACGTTTATAGTTTCTTACAGTTAGTTTCTATTTCTATGACAATTGAAATATATGCCAATGAGTGACCTAATGTTAAATGAAATAGTCGTCAATAGTTACCTAAGAACCTTAAGTTATAATCCTTAATATGAACGGGAATTTGTAAGTCTAAACTTACACTTGAATTTTCTTATGAATGTTTAGACAAGACAAGACAAGAGACGCCACTCCCAGCCAGGGACATGCCTGCTCCGGACCAGCCGGCTTACCAGGGGACGTAATTTTGTGGGGAGTGATACGCTCTGGGATGGTAGAGGAATAATTATAATCAGCCTGCTATGCAGCCTAAAGCCAATATTGGAAGATAGGTGGGGTAAGTTATGTCGTCGAAGGAGAGCGTTAGTGATATGCTACTCGTCGTTTCCGTTTCGGTCTCATGGTCAAGCGATGTCATCTTGAGATGCCGTTTGCTCATCAATTCGAGGTTTCACTTCTTATGGTTCGCTGTCGGTTTGTTCCATATGATACAGGTACATATTTCTTTTGCTGCTTTGATGAATTCGCCTTTGCCGTCTGGACGTCTAAGCCAGAAATGTTTGTAATTTATGAGAAGATTCTCCAACTTGCACATTGCTAATTCTTAAAACGGTACAAACGTTAATATGAGGTAATGCAAGCAACGCAAATTGCGAGTTATTTCCAAAGTTTCGAAAGTAAAGCGACCCTAAACAACTACTGAGTAAGGAGCATTGATCGCAAGGATAGGGTTTTCCACTCAATTATTCAATTGCTCCTGATCAATTGGGGCCTTACTCGTTTAGCTCATCCTGTCACTTGTGAATAATCACTCGAACATTAATTCATTCTTTGTTTTACTCTTAGTTTTAGATTGTTTTAGGATTTTTAAGGAAGTTTCGTAAATTACCAGCTCTTTACAAGGTGCAGAGTGTGTAGACTGTATTATTACTGCATTTTTCGCATAGCTTGGCAATGCCGGATTTAGAGGTCTGGAGGCCTCGGGCAATTAAGGAGTGGAGGCCCCCTGGCCCCAAAAAATTTTCCAAATAAAATGGTAAATTATCCGTATTCTCTATTGTGGCAGTAGCCCCGGTTGCCGTCCCCTAAATCCGGCCCTGTAGCTTGGGCACGGTGAGAGCGGTTATGATAATTCAATTTCGCGTTTTAAGGTTGTAAATTGTATGGCTGTCACAGTATCCAAGCTATGTAACTTGACCAACGACAATGGGGTCTTTTAGCCAGTGATAACACTTCAGTCGGTTTATTTATTTATTTACCCTTTATTGTACGAAAGAAAACCTTACAGTACAAAAGGCGGACTTAATGCCATGAGGCATTCTCTACTGGTCAACCCTTAGGCATAACAGAGTTTGTGAGCGGTGCTACTTTAAAAATTGTTTCGATTTTTAAAATTGTATTTACCTACAGCCAACTGAAAAACCCTCTTGATGATCGAGCCATTTGGGCAGTATAGCCCGCTAGATACCTAAATAAACATAAGTACCAGCTTTTGGCAAATATTATCCCTTTCTCGAAAGTCGATAACAAAATGCTAAAGATATAACTTAACTTCAATTTGTCCACAAAGCAAATAAAGCCCGCAGAATCGACACGATTCAGCGAAGAAATTCACCTGGTGTTACTTTTGAAATGAGACAATGCTATCACGGCGTGGGAACCAGGCACAATGGGGCAAAAAGTATACTCCATAACACGACACGGTTACTGTACTAAAGACAGTATTATAAGTCTAAAAAGTCGTTAACTTTTGGATCGCTTCTGGAAAGAGACGCAGAAGCTTTCAATCTGGGGGTAGCGGGTTTAAATCCTGGCTCTTAGCCTTGAATATTTGGAACTTATGTACGGAACATCGTTTGATATATAGTTTTCCGGTTAAAAGCATTGTGAGGATACCTGCATACATCTGCGAAGGTGTATGTGTGGTCCCCAACTCTATAGCCCAAGCCCTCTGTGACCAGCAGTGGAACGTATATAGACTGAATTGTATTATATTTATACACTGGAAAGAGTGAGAAGGCGTAGCCGGCTGTAGCATGCGTTATACCTTTGTTATGCCTTCTCGAATCTTTCCATAATATGCCTTTTTATTTATTTTATTATTATTACATGAAATAAACTTATAATCTAATACAGTTCCCTGCAAAACTAATCGTACCTACTTCAACGAATAAAGTTATTTCTCGTAACACCCAACATCACATGGCGACCCTGTTTGTGCCCTCTGGCTGCAACCTACCCAGGTGGGACAAAAAGAACGCGCCATAATACAGGAATATAATAATATTACAGACACATGTCAAAGAGATGAAATATCGTTAAAATATATAACAAACTAATAAAAATGCTTTATCTCATTAGTTTAATTTATACTATATACGCTTAGGAATATAAATAGGATTAAGAGGCTGTCAATACCTAAAGCGCGCACACTGTCTATTTCTATCGGAGTAAATGAGATAGCACTGTCGCATGTTACTGGGCCTGGGCAAGGGAATAATAAGAAAAATATTTAAATAAAAAAAGTGGATTATTAGTGTAACATTTTACTCAACCACGGTTTAGATATAAATGTTTTGAAATTGTGATTTTAATTGCAGACCCATAAGTCAAAACAATAAAGACATAGAACCGTTTAATTGTGATTTTAAGACCAATCTTTGCAATTATTTTCTATCGAGCCGATTTCGTTTAATCATGTATCGAGTACAACCACGGTCTTTGAAATATAATTAATATGAACATATATTTTTCTTACTTGACTAAAACAAATAGTCTTTCTTAAAAAACTGTTTAAGTAACATCAATTTCAAGGACATTGGGTGTTGACAGCCTCTTAAGAATTACAAGGATAAGTATTACCGAACATGCATTCCAGATTCCAGATCCAACTGTTATCACTTACCTGAAAAGAACAAAAATACATTAGTACGTACATGTATGTACAATTTGAAGTGTAATTACCAGCCGGCGAGACCGGTCGTCTGTGAAATTATGACGTTTACAAATACTCCCTCATATCGCTCTGTTCAAGTCGGTACAAACTTACTATAAAATGTATGCAAGTCCGCATACTGCAAGTAATATTATTACTTTATTAACCGTTTGTTTTCATTACAATTGCTTTAAATCGCAGTCGGCTCGTTATGGTTGCGGCCGGTGAGAGGTGGTTATGTCATTTAAACGAAGTATTTGTATAATTCAGTCAACATTCTCATAAAAATGTATTATAATCGATCTGTTTTTTAGTGCCAGATGAATAGAAGTATACCATGTTTTTACTGCTTTGATTACATTTTACATACCTATACTCTGTATCTTTAGGTATTTCAATAAAAGTAAACAAAATCTATCCTCAAATGGCTTCTTAAGCCAGGTGAGTGTAGATGAAAACATTACATGATCAAATAATGTAGGTTAAAGTCAGGTCGTTCAGTGACAGATCCGAGCGGTTTTGTATTTGGTTGGTTAACCAATAAATGTTATAAATATCCGAAAATGTACAAATACTGTACCTAAAGATACAGAGTATAGTCAGTAAAAGGGGATCTTGATGAGGAATCGGGTCTACCTGGCAACTAATCTGAAGAATTGGTGTAGGCGGTAATTTTTACAAACGCGACTGCTATCTGACTTTCCAACTCGGAGGGGAAACTAGTCCTCATTGGGATTCCTCCGGTTCTCTCTTTTCCAGAATCAAGTATTTTTGTTTCGATTTTCAATTGAAATGTAAATCAAAAACAACTAAGCAATGTCACGTAATGTCACTATAGTTGTCATAAGTTTAACTTATGTAAATATGTACAGTCTAAAGATATAATTTGTGACCCATTTCGTACCTTGTCACACTAACAATAGTATAAGGTCTCTAGTGACTTTCATATTGTTTGTCACTGTGACAACGTACGAAATGGGTCATAAATTAAATCTTTTGACTGTACATACCTATAGCTTATATAAATTCACGGCCTGAGGCCACCTTTTCAATTGCAATTAACTGATACTATTGATAAAATGTGTCTGCGCCTGTAAGGTAAACATTTACACTTAATCGACTTTCATTAACTCGTGCGGAAATTAATTAACATTCGAAATGACAGCCATTCCGATGTCTCCGAGAGAAATGACAGGCAGGCGGATTCCGACACGTGTGTCCGTGTGTCGGGGTAAAAACTGCAGTGTGTATTTTCATATAACCTGTCATAGAGGAGCTACTGAATTGAACGACTGACTATGAAGGACTAACTAACCTAAGATGGTTAAGTTTTAAGAAGCGCAGTCAAGCGATTTTTAAAGAAATTTTTGTTTTTGTCTTAACTATACTCTGTATCTTTAGGTATTTAAATAAATGTAAACAAACAATTTGTAAATTTTTGGGTAGTTATAACATTTATTGGTTAACCAACCAAATACAAAACCGCCTGGATCGGTCACTGAACGACCTGACTTTAACCTAAATTATTTGATTGTGTAATGTTTTCATCTACCCTCAACTGGCCTAAGGAGCCATTTGAGGGTAGTATTTGTTCACTTTTATTTAAATACCTAAAGATACAAAGTATAGTTATGTTACTTAAGTGTATTAATCCTTACTTGTCCTATGAATGTAAACAAACACTTATCGAAGACATTATCGCACTTTCCTCTGGAATTACGTAACAATCATCACTTAAAATGTTGTTGTATACTTAAAGAAACTCACAAAGTATTGAAATCAACTAAATAACCACTGAAAAATATCATTTATAATGAGATATTCATCAATAATCGCAGTAACGAACGGATCATCTGACATTACGATGTCTAGATTGTCTATGAATCGTATTGTTGGAACGTCACGTTTGTTTACATGATAGGAAACGTAAAGATGAATACACTGTAGATCGTAATCAATTTTGAAAATTTTCAAATGTACCTATTGCGTACATATTTTTATCACTGCAGAGAATCGTTTCTAAAAGAGGTCTCCCACGGCAAGCTTATTTCTAGAAAACCTAAAATGACTAAAAGCCGATAAGCACCCTCATCTATTTACCAAGTCTAATTAGTATCGATAAATTACAATTTAATGTCAACAATGACTAACCCGGCTACAGATAGCCGCTCTCATTCCCGTGACCATGTGCTCGAATGATAACAATTGAGTAAACTTTATTAATAAACATGAACTGATCATTATTTTCGATATAGTGCATTAGCAATTGCAGCTATAGTAGTGCCACATACTCTATCATATTTTTTCACATACATTTGCATATTTTTTTCAGTAATTTCTCAAAAACGGCTTTAGCGTTTCGATGTAATTTATAATAGGGTACATTTTTAAAATTAATTCTCAAACCAGAGGCTAACGAGGATGCCTGCAAAAAGATAGCAATATGATAGATGTTTTGCCGCTACTGCATTTTTTTAGTATGAAGTTATTACAATTACGCCCTTGGGGGGATTTTGTAAATTTTGATTGAATTTGATGGGTAAGTGTAGGTACAGTAAATTTAACCTTTAATCCTAACGTACCAATATCTTCATTGTATGGTCATCAAATCTTTTAACTTATCACCCCTGCATAAGTACATATTTTTGTGCAGGAGGCTAAGCTAATAGTTTTGCTAATAGTACTGCCCTATCGAAAGCCCTAAAATGTTTCAAAAGTATATTTTTTTCAACGAGGAACGTCGCTTTTGACACTCACATATCATATCCATAGCAAATGTAGATCATATAGGAAGCGTGCATGAACTGTAGGAGGCAGCACAGGACTAGCAACATTTTTAGGGTTCCGTACCCAAAGGGTAAAAACTGGACCCTATTACTAAGACTCTACTGTCCGTCTGTCTGTCACCACACAGTTGAAATAATTAATTTCTGTTGCCGCTATAACAACAAATACTAAAAAGTACGGAACCCTCGGTGGGCAAGTCCGACTAGCACTTGTCCGGTTTTTTTTAATCACGCTCTTTTCGAAGACCGAGCAAAACTATTTTTCTAAACGGTTTTTCCTACCAATAATTGAGCGATAAATAAATTTAATAACTCATCTTCTTTCTAACCAGTTCTTACCATAGAGGGATAAAAAAATATGGAATTGTCAAATTTTTATAAAAATGCTGAATCTTTTCCAGAAACGACACAAACCTGTTTAAAGCCAGTAATATATGATCACGCGCCATATTGCGGAATTTCATTGAAACTAAATTTTTCATACTAAACTGAACTGTCACCCTATACATGAGAATAACAGCGCCCTCTTGACACTGATCATATATTTCTGGTCGGGTTTTAGTTATAAAATAAGAATATATACCTAAGACTGGAGTCTCTAACAAAAAAAAAACTCAACTTCTCTTGCGTTATGACGCATAGTCTAAAAACTTAAGTGTAGTCTCATATATAACCACTTCCAAAGACTCGAGTCTACCCACACTGGTTCCCTTGAACCTGTTCTATAATAATTGGAGTCACATGCTGGTTGATATTCCAGTGTACCCGACCATGCGATATGATCGACGGCACAGAATTCACAATGACTACATACTTATTTCATTCATTCATTCGTTCGTTCGATCTTTTATATCAGAGTTAGGGCCAGTTCTACCAATCACTATAGACACATATAGACATAGATTTTTTTTATTTAACACCACATTGTAAAATGTTTACAGGCAATGCTACAAAACATTACAAGCCTTAGAATGAAACTTAAGTAGGCACAAATTAATGTTTACATGTAGATATAAAAAACTTTTAAAATTATGATGCTAAAAAGGAGCGAACCTCAGCATGTGTTGCAGCAGGCTTACCTACTACAACGCTGGTTTTCAGGTCGACCCTTCGTACAATACGAATTTGCTTGCTGCTTGTCGGAATAAGTAGGTAATAGTAGGTACTACCGTACAGAAAAGAAACTTTCTACAGAACTGATGTTTGACAGCGATTCAGGGACGAATTATGCTGTCCATTTCTAATGTATGGCACTATCCCTTTCGGTTATTTAGGGTTGTGCACATTGTGCGAATAATTACTCCTAGCAAAGCTGAGCCGAACGGAGCCGAGAATGCCCGAAAGGATCAGTTCCCCCCCCCCTGTCACTATGAGTGGATTGATCAACGTCCCTTAGCAATGAACTATGAAACTTCCCATAGGTCGTATGTACAAATCAAATTTAGTGAACTCTTCCACTCATTCGCAAAGAAAATACCTTAGGGGGTAGCTCATTTCGAATTCTGTATGATATGGAAAAAAACGGCCAAGTGCGAGTCAGACTCGCGCACCGAGGGTTCTGTACAAACCTGTAGGTATATAAGTAAAAGTTCACCCATCACGACAATCGAGTCATAACAATTATTTAAAATATTTTTATTATGTGATGCAAATACAAATTTACGGTTTTCGCAATTTTTCCTTTATCTGTGCTATGAGACGTTGTTTCGTACCAAATTTCAAGATTCTGAGTTCACGGGAAGTACCCTGTAGGTTTTGATTCCCTTGCGAGTGTCGAAAATTTGCGGCATAAACGGCTGTATCTTTTGATTGTGTTTACTTAGAAGTTAGATTTTTTCACTTTTTTTATATCGAGCGCTCGATTTCATCACTCGAAAGTCTAAGGAAAACGACTAAATGCTATTTTTTAAATACGAGCGATAGAAATTTGGAATCTAGTGGTATTGACCACTCGTTTTCAATTTTATTTGGTCA
The DNA here is from genome assembly GCF_033807575.1 of Cydia pomonella. Taxonomy (NCBI): domain Eukaryota; kingdom Metazoa; phylum Arthropoda; class Insecta; order Lepidoptera; family Tortricidae; genus Cydia; species Cydia pomonella. The sequence goes on from NC_084722.1 coordinate 2,980,148, forward strand.
GGGATGATGGCAAGAGGCCTGATGGAATGACGTTGGTGCCTTGGAGTATGGGACGGCCCCTTGTCTGGGATGCTACATGCGTAGATACCCTGGCACCGTCCCATATTCCAGGCACCAAAGTTGACGCTGGTGCGGCCGCATCCTCGGCCGAAAGCCTCAAGCGTCGCAAGTATGTCAACCTCGGCAGTAGTTACATATTTGCGGCGTTTGGGGTTGAAACCCTAGGGCCGTGGGGGCCTAGCGCGCGCCGCCTCTATAAGGAGTTAGCAAAACGCCTCATAGAGGCTTCGGGTGACCAGAGGGCTGGCCTGTACTTCGCCCAGCGGATAAGCATTGCTATCCAGAGGGGCAATGCAGCCAGCCTTCTGGGCACCCTGCCAAGCGGTCTCGATCTGGGACAAATTTTTATTTATAAGTTTTTAATTGTTTTTCCACCCATTTGTGTTTATTATAATTAAAATACTTATAAATTTAGTAGAAATTAAATTGTTCATTATATATTATACGTGTTTTACCTACTGATACTTAAAAAATGCAAATTTACAAACATTTTCTGGTATAATTATCATTTTATTATTTGTACTTCGACAAAAGTTATGTGTTATTGTAACATGAACTGGTCTGTTGATTAGTCTATCGGCCTCGTATTTCAAAGAGAGCCAAATCAGGCAAATTAAACGAATGGAATATGTACATAATATGCCTAAAAGGTAAATCAAAACTATGAAGACAGTAAATTTATATTAAGTTTTAACGACGTATTGTAAGTCTACGGCACGAGTACACGTACAGTTTGAGTCAGTGTATATAATAAACGGCAAAAAGATTGTACAGAAAACGAAATTAACAGAATGTGCACGCTAAGACTGCCTAAAATCATACGCATTCATAGCTGTTAAACTTTCAAATCTAGATCACAGACCGTGACAATACAACGCACAACATTCCCATTACTTGGCGAGGTGACCGCTCATGCGACTCAATATTGAGACCTCGAGATCTGTTACGTTTTAAAGGGATAGTCGACCACCGAACTTTTTAAAATATGTATTCAATAAAAAGTTGATATCTTACTTTGATCATAAACGTAGAACTCAGACAACGAAAGCTAGACAAAACTGAAGCAAACTAGCATAGGTGAGGTAAATTATGTAAATATTTTTTTAAATCCAGGGATTACAATCATTTAGTGATCTTACAGTACACCTATTTTTCACAGCAAACTTTGTCATAAGAGGTAAAGGCTTTATAAATAAAAGCAGACTGACTAAAACATTGAATTAGTTTACAACTGTTTATTTATCTTTGAATTTTCTACGATTAAAACAATACTAATCTTTCATTCAACCGCTTGAGTGTTTCCTCTGAGTCGTATTCTAATGTCACTGTCATTTTTTGTAAACACCGCGGTAACACTATCTGTCACTTGTCAAATATTAGAAAAAAAAACTAAAAGATTTTTCGAGTAATCCTTAACATGTAATATAAACTAAAGATGACCCTTTGTTATAAATATATCTAATTGCCCTAAGTATAAAATGGACGTCCCTTTTTAACTTTACTCAGCCCGTTACCCGTTACCATCAAGATGTCGTCTGTTTGACGTATAATTATAAAAAAATCATGACACCATCTGGCTAAGTCGTCATTTGATTGATGTTGTTTCTCATTGCCCTTAAAGTGTGACCTTAAGGTATCGGGGTCAAAATAATGTAGCTAAGTAAGGTTTCTGTCCTCCTGTGTTCATCATCAGACCCGCTCAGTGGTACCATATGGGACATTTAAGAGAAAATTTGGAGTATTTTGATATTTTACCGACACTTGTACAATTTCTACCACTTGATGCGTTAAAAGTTGAACATTGTATTCGTCCTTTATATTTTCTATGTATTTAATGAAAGATACTGCAATTGGTTTCAGTATTATTGAATCAAAATTATGTTTTTTGCTCCAGTCATGGGATGTATGGCGCCATTAATTTTAAAACAAAGACAAATCAATGAAACATCAAATTTAAGCAGCTCCTTGGGTCTTATTTTTTGGTTAAATGTTGCCAGTGTTTAAAAACTGATGATAAATACTTATTTTACTGGATTTATATATACCATCCCATTACTGGTGCCTGTTCCATTATAGGGGTGTTTACTATAAACATAAATATAAATATAAATATTATAGGACATTATTACACAAATTGACTAAGTCCCACAGTAAGCTCAATAAGGCTTGTGTTGAGGGTACTTAGACAACGATATATATAATATATAAATATTTATAAATACTTAAATACATAGAAAACACCCATGACTCAGGAACAAATATCCATGCTCATCACACGAATAAATGCCCTTACCAGGATTTCAACCCGGGACCATCAGCTTCGTAGGCAGGGTCACTACCCACTAGGCCAAACCGGTCGTCTATGCACATGTATGTGAAGTTTTAGCTCAATCGAATAATGGGAAGTGGGTCTAATTTATCTTGCAAGATTTGACCCGAAAAACATACACAAACATTTCAAGTTAAATATAATCTTTTAAACATCGAAGATTTGTCTGTCCTCCCCAATTCTTTTAATCCAATTGTTAATTTAAACTGGTTTTCCTTTGCATTATATAAGAGCAATTGAAATACGGCATATAAAATTGAAGCGAGAAAGTGCTGACCAGTCGAAATATGTAGAAATCATACCACGTTATGGCACATGCCAACGAGTCAAACTAAACTTATTAACACTACACAGAGTTCAATAAAGTCAAAGGCGGTTATCCCACTGGATGAGATTCGCACGTCATTCCGATGTGCGAGCGGAATGTTGTTATAATACGCGCATAGCGTTATCTCGCTCAAATATCGGAGCGACGTGCAAATCGCAGCCAGTGTAATAACAACAACCGACAAAGTGCGTGAGCCGTGAGATCGAATGCGCGTGCGATAGTCCTATGTTTCCTTGACTGTTTTTGAAATTGGAACCTTATTGAAATGAGAATTAGGATGCATTTTGATAGTCAATGTTGAGAGATAAGATAGATGAGTTGATGGACTATTTATTGGAAGGAACAATAGGTTAATACATTCATTGTGTTGGACTCACACCATATTGTAATAGTGTAAGTTATCATTAACTATATAATGGTCGGTTATTAATTTAAGTTTATGATAGTGGGTCCCGAATGGGTGCATATGTACATAACAATAACACGAAAGTCTAACACGGTTATCAACTTATCATAGTGATGCGTTTGCAACGCTATGCGCTTAAAGTATCATATATATCGAAACGTCCGAGGTGCTCGAAAATACACGCGGCTTGACAATAGAGGCGTGTTCAGATATTTGTGAGCAACTTGGCCGCTCCGATCCAATGTAAAGACAGCCTACGCAAAAATTTAATTATGGTAAATTATTTTGAAAGTAACCATAGAAAAAATGTCTAAGAAGAAGGGTCTAATCTAGCGGCATTTATAATAATATAGGTACTTATACATTCGTACGATGGATGGATTGTGTGAAAGAGGATATGAGAAAGAAAGGAGTGAGTGCTGAGGTGACGAAAGGTAGAGGAGAATGGAAGAGAAGAACATGTTGTGCCGACCCCACATAACGTGGGATAAGGGCAGGAGGAAGAGACGTACGAATATTGGCTTTTTATCAGAGAAAGGCCTTTATGCTTCATGTGTAAAGGACAATACCTTTAGAAAAGAGTCGTTATGCACCCTTTTCTGATGGACAGCCATATTATAAACCCACTTGATGGGTTACATTCGTATGAATAAAAAAAAACAATAATAATATAATTATAACACTACCAATATTATGAATGGTAATTCCATTTCTCTTCATGCATACACCGCAGAACCGATTTAGGTGAATTTTGTATGGCAGTCCAGTAAGGTCAAAGCATAGTTTTTATCACTGAAATCATTATACTAAGCAAACTAAGTCGCGGGGAGAAGCTAAAAGAAATATAAGGTAAGGTAAGGTGTGGTAAGACTATGCTCGGGGCAGACAAACAATATGAGGATTCCATACAAGTGTTTCTCTTGGCCCGGTGATAGACTTACCCCACCTTACCTTAAACTTCTTCTGTCTGCCCTTATCTCACGTTATCGGGTCGGCACACCATGTTCTCTTCCATTCTCCTCTATCTTTTGTCACCTCAGCACCAGGGACTGATTCGGTAACGGTATAACGGTATGGTAGCGGTATAAAATTACGATACCGATACATTATACCGGTTAGGCCGCGCGGCTCCGATATAAAGGTATCACTATCGTTTTAAAATAACGGTACCGGTATTATTTCCGGCCAAACTGATAGTATAAAATAAAATCAAAAGGGCTTACGGGCTTACACTTGCATTACAAGTAGGCGCAAGGCGCGGGCGGCTTGGCAACGACGCTTAAGCTGATAGGTTACCTTTATGAAAGCAGTTAAGGTACACGAAAAAATTACGGTACCGTTATTTTTCGGTAGCTATATAAATTTATTGGGCTACATAAATGGTTCAGATGAAACCGGTATGACGTCATACCGTTATATAAAGGTATCGTAGTTTTTCGGTTATGCAGTCCCTGCTCAGCACCAACTCCTTTCTCATATCCTCTTTCACACAATCCATCAATAGTTTTTGGGTCTACCATCCGTTCTCCATCCATCAACATTCATCCCTAACATTCTTTTTACCTTACAAATATCGTAAGGAAATGAAATGATCAATATCGCAAGTAATTGAGCGTATATACAGTTAGACATAAAAACTTTATTCCAATACTTGCAAAAACATAGTTAATATGCACCGTGGTACATCTTTAACGCTTGCAAAAACTTCGTTTGTATGCTACATGGTTAACATGGTACATTACCGTGTTCAGTTCAGTACCCCTAGTGTAAATATTTTCGACAGCGAAACGTGACGTACGCGTTTGCGTTAAGTGTCATTTTGTATGAGATTTTTGACTTTCCAAAACGTCCCGCTTGGCGCGCTGTTCAAAAACCCATACAAAATGAGACTTAACGCAAACGCGTACGTCACGTTTCGCTATCGACTAAATTTACACTAGGGGCACAGATTACATTTGTATTTTTGATGGGTAATAACAGGAATTATTATTTAAAAAAAAACGATCGCATACATATATTTTTGAAATGGCGGATTCACTAGCTTTTGATATGGTAACTCAAATTGCTATGGTAAGAAAAAACAAACCCCTTTTTTCATTTGCGGGTGCCATTTTCAAAATATATATAGCTCTCACTACCACAATTCTAACGAATTCAGCACCTCATATGTCAAAAACCATCCAGCCGTTTGGGCTGTAGGGCGTACCAAAGAAATGGACATACATATACATACATACATAAGCTCGAAGAGCATTACCCTCCTCCTGACGCAGTCGGGTAAAAATGAAAGAATACGCATAAAAAGAAACAATTGATCAGAGTTTACAGTACACTATAGAGTTAACAAATGTTTTTGGCTGTGTAATTAATAACTTAACTAAATAAAACTATCTGCATTGATTAATTCAATTACACTGTTAATACTATTAGTCTCACTTGATGGAAACGAGCAGACTAATGGCCTGATGGTAATACAGAAGGGATACAAGTGCGTTGCTGACCTTTAACATGGGAGTACGCTCTTTTCTTCAGTTTAACTATGCGAAACAGGAAGTTTCTGGAGAAACGCACAGTTGAGGACCTCCAACTATAAATTATAATATACCTGCGATGGAAACTAAGGGCAATAATTCCCATACAATGTATGCCACACGGCCGGCATGAGACCATGACCTTAGAAATATTCGGTGTTCATCACCGGTGTATGTGCAAGACCGAATACGATCGAACGATATTTTATCTCATGAATTACGACCTCCACCGCTCTTTTCTTCAGTTTAACTATGCGAAACAGGAAGTTTCTGGAGAAACGCACAGTTGAGGACCTCCAACTATAAATTATAATATACCTGCGATGGAAACTAAGGGCAATAATTCCCATACAATGTATGCCACACGGCCGGCACGAGACCATGACCTTAGAAATATTCGGTGTTCATCACCGGTGTATGTGCAAGACCGAATACGATCGAACGATATTTTATCTCATGAATTACGACCTCCACCGCTCTTTTCTTCAGTTTAACTATGCGAAACAGGAAGTTTCTGGAGAAACGCACAGTTGAGGACCTCCAACTATAAATTATAATATACCTGCGATGGAAACTAAGGGCAATAATTCCCATACAATGTATGCCACACGGCCGGCACGAGACCATGACCTTAGAAATATTCGGTGTTCATCACCGGTGTATGTGCAAGACCGAATACGATCGAACGACATTTTATCTCATGAATTACGACCTCCACCGTTGTTTGGCTTCCGCTATTTTTTCCGGTATAGAAAATAACTGTTCGACCGTCATTCAATTCACTTCTCTACGGTTTTACGAGTATAAGATGTTTGGAAGTAACTTTTTATAGATCTTTTATGGTTTTATGTCGCCGCTTGTTTTCTATCTGAGGGGAGGGGCCCACTGATGACCAGTTCGCCGGACGATATCGGCCTGTCGGTTATTCGCAGAAGCTGACAATCACGAATAACTGACAGGCCGATATCGTCCGGCGAACTGGTAATCAGTGGGCCGCTTTACACTGCGAGAATGATAAAGAAACCTTTCGTTAAATATTTTTCATACGAAAGAAGTGCCTGGCGTCCGTTGGCTCGTCGGGTGGACGACATTCGGAAGATTGCGGGTCACGGGTGAGATTGGCTCAGGACCGGGATAAATGGCGTACTCGAAGTAAAGAAGAAGGCCTATGCTCAGCAGTGTGCGATAAAAGGCTGATATGATGATTGTTCATGTTCATACAGTTAAAGGTAAATTGTAGAATGAATTATCGCCTGCGATATTTCCCAAGCGATACAACCGAAACGATTCAACGTTCAAGAAAAAAGACCTTCCATCTTACAGAACGCGTCTTATATATCTCTAGAAATAGTTCTATCGTTATTAAACCAACCAACCAAGCCACTAAGGAAGAGTTTTGGCCGAATGGTGACAAGTTCCGGCGTATCCGGCGGTTTCACGGCCCTGACAACACACCGCATCGCAGCTATAATGTGGTCTAGTTTTAGTTTGTAGATTATATTCCATACCTCCATATCGACGTTCTATTTCTGTTCTGGCAGATTTATTTAATTCAATGTATTTATTTCAGGGTTCATAAAATTATTAGTATGATGCCTCATCATGATAAGATAATAAAAATAATAATCAAATTCTTTATTGCACACTACATAAAAAACAGATACAGAAATTGAGAAAATATATACATTGGAAAGTAACAATAGGCATGATTCCACGTAAACAAAATCACAGGCAGAAACTATGTATGAAAGAGAGGTATAGAAAATTTGAATGTCGTCTAGCTTAGTGTGGTAGGGCACAGCACAGCGGATGTCATTCCAGATCTAGAGCAGAGCCCAACTGGGGAAGTACCTCCATCACCTTATACAAAACCGCAGCCAAATAACACTAGACCCTACTCATAGTGTTGTGTTCCTGCCAGTGGGTGTGGTTCGTAGTTGCCCGAGCTCAACGAGGGTGCGGGGTATTAGATTCGGCAACGTGCATGTAAAACCTCTGGATTAAGTATTTTATTTTTTATCATTTCAATAAAATACAATGGATACTGACTTAATATTAAATACAACGTCGTACAAAACTGTTTGCAGAGTTTGACTGCGGGATTCGTGGGTCTATACTAGATTAGGTACATGATAATTATAATAAAGTCTTAAATCTAATTAATAGTTGAGGCAAAAATTGGATAGGTATGTGTTAAATGCTATCAAGGTAATGTTGGAACAAAGCTCTTTTAAATTTATTTTTCTTTATCTCCTGTCTGATAGTTTGCAGGCGTCTATAGGCTACAGTAACCGCTTACCATCAGGCGGGCCGTATGTTTGTTTGCCACCGACGTAGTATAAAAAAAACTCTATACGCGTTATCAAAAGCGCGGTCAAACGAAGTCAAATCACGTCCACCGGTGACAGTGTTTAAGATGACTTCAAGACCTAAACCAATATTAGACACTTAACTAAATTGTTTGAGTTTGGACCCTACTTAATTCTACTCATGTGCCCAATCCACTCAATTTGACGTTAACCTTAAAATCTCGTATTCAGACTCACGTGTTACTTTACTGTGAACTTTATTTTCACAACGTTAAAGTCTATTTTTATCCGTATAAGTGTGCGAGATAGGACGTTATGGAAGTTAAGCGTAATGTAAACGATATTTGAATGGCAATTTGTTGGTAACGACGGTAATTTTGTTTGCAGATTCTTAGACCAGCAAAAAAAGTGAGAAAATCTCTTTAGAGTACTCAATTTACTTAGTTAAAATAATAGACACAGTTTTCTTGATTGGCAGAAAAGATCACATAACGTGTAAATGTGATTTAAAAAAGCGGCCAAGTGCGAGTCGGACTCGCCCATGAAGGGTTCCGTACCATTTATGACGTATTAAAAAAACTACTTACTAGATCTGGTTCAAACCAATTTTCGTTGGAAGTTTGCATGGTAATGTATATCACATATTTTTTTTAGATTTTTCATTCCGTTATTTTAGAAGTTACAGGGGGGGGGGGACACACTTTTTTTCACTTTGGAAGTGTATCTCGCGCAAACTATTCAGTTTAGAAAAAAATGATATTAGAAACCTAAATATCATTTTTGAAGACCTATCCTTAGATACCCCACACGTATGGGTTTGATGAAAAAAATTTTTTTTTTTAATTTTTATGACGTATTAAAAAAAAACTACTTACTAGATCTCGTTCGAACCAATTTTCGGTGGAAGTTTGCATGGCAATGTATATCATATATTTTTTTTAGATTTTTCATTCTGTTATTTTAGAAGTTACGGGGGGGGGGGGGGACACACTTTTTACCACTTTGGAAGTGTCTCTCGCGCAAACTATTCAGTTTAGAAAAAATGATATTAGAAACCTCAATATCATTTTTAAAGACCTATCCATAGCTACCCCACACGTATTGGGTTTGATGAAAAAAGATTTTTTGAGTTTCAGTTGTAAGTATGGGGAACCCCCAAAATTTATTGTTTTTTTTCTATTTTTGTGTAAACATCATAATGCGGTTCATAGAATACATCTACTTACCAAGTTTGAACAGTATAGCTTTTATAGTTTCGGAAAAAAGTGGCTGTGACAGAATCGGACAGACAGACGGACATGACGAATCTATAAGGGTTCCGTTTTTTGCCATTTTGCTACGGAACCCTAAAAATAGGTATCTACTTATAACCCTTTTTTGCAGATGTAAAAACATAACGGTATGAAATCGCCCACGTTTCTATATTTATTTCAGCAATTAATCAACCGAGCGTTATCTAATGTCTCCTTTACAGCTTGGGCAAAAATGCTTTCTTATGTCGGGAATTTGGTTGCACTGAAATTTTTTGGGCAGGGTCGGTAATTCGATTTTTTCTGATACTTTCGTTCTTTGGAAAATGTTCCACATTGCAGAAATTGGCATGAGTCTATGGGATTTAAAACCATTCTGAGTCTGCTGTGATAATGACGTTAATGACTCAATGAAATGATTTTTTTTATTTTTTTATACCTACGAGTATCTCATGAAGCTTACTGCGAGGTCTACAGCTCATAGTCACTATCAAAAGAAACATTTAGAAGAATTGTGGGATTTGTAGTGTAAATATTTCGTAGAATAAATAAATAATAATAAATAAATATAAATATTATAGGAAATTATTACACAAATTGACTAAGTTCCACAGTAAGCTCAATAAGGCTTGTGTTGAGGGTACTTAGACAACGATGTATATAATATATAAATATTTATAAATACTTAAATACATAGAAAACACCCATGACTCAGGAACAAATATCCATGCTCATCACACGAATAAATGCCCTTACCAGCATTTGAACCCGGGACCATCAGCTTCGTAGGCAGGGTCACTACCTACTAGGCCAAACCGGTCGTCAAAATTTATTATATAGGTTTAGATTGCATTTATTATATAGGCTACGGACACCGCCGCTTGTTTGCCATCGACGTAGGTTTTAAAAAAGATCATAAAAAAGTGCTAAAGTGTGCCTAGAAGCTCATTTTATCAAAACCTGAACATTAATTATACAAATTCGTTACCAAGCTAGAATTAGAAAGGAGGACGAGTAATAATTAATGAGTTTTCTAAATTACCGTGAAACTGTTACGAGCCTATTAAAACATATTTATATCGAGTGATAAGAATAAAATAAATTCACGAAATACCCGATGCAAATGTTTTAACATATGTTCAAAGTGGGAAAGTTATATTACGAGCACGTCTACATATATAACCATATAAGCAAATGGAAACCGCAAATTATCTACCTACTTATTGGTTGATTTAGAAACTAATAACGGATACTAGTTTCCTATAAAGACAGAGACCATTAGTCTTAAACTCAATATACATAAATCCTTACCAAGATTATAAATACACAGAATATATCTCTGTATGTCTGCCTGTCACCTCTGAGCCTTACGGGACCCACTGACTACCAGTTCGCCGGACGATATCGGCCTGACAGTTATTCTCAAAAGCTGACAGGCCCATATCGTCCGGCGAACTGGTAATCAGTGGGCCCCTGTACTTTTTCTTGTAATTCGTTGCCATGGTTACGCTATAATGTTTTTGTAAAGTGTAATATTTGTAATTTGTTACGAAGCCGCTAATAATCGTTTGTCCCTTTCCGGCGTATTGGTATGATGGAAAGGGACAAACGATTATTAACGGCATCGTAACTTTAGTACACGTTTATGAATAAGGTGGTAGATGTTTAGGCAAACATGTATATATTATAATGCACGTTATCCTAAGCACCGAACAAACTATTAATACTAACCGCAAACCGGCTTCGGCGGTAACCGCAACTATCGATGATCGTGGGGCTTTGCCTGTACATACAGCAGGTCCGATTATGTATACAGTGCTGTTAACTGGGGGGCTAGCCAATGACAATCTTTGATAGAAAACGCCAATCGGAACTTAAATAATGAATGGAAATAGTTATGTGACTTTTGTAGCATCTGTCATATATCGTGAGGTGACAAGCAAAACTCACTAATTACCACCACAAGTTTATAGCCATAATTAACCATATTACTACTAAAATAAGGTTGATTTTTGTCAACTTATTTTTTAGTAATTAGTAAGTTTTTCTTGTCACCTGACGATATGTACGATGTCATTTTTGGAACGGAGGCCGATGTTCGGCATATGGGATGGACGGAATTATTTCATAATGTAACTTAAAATTGCATTCATAATGTGTCCAACAGTCCATGCAATGGGCTACTTGACAGTTTTTTGTAAATAATGTCAAACGATCTTGATTTTCCTGAGGACCAAATGTCTATATGGGACTCATGGCATTTAAGCAACACAAAGGTCAGAAATGAGAGTTAAAGTCTGACGCCCGCACTCGACGATTGAAACGCTTCTAACAAAATGATAATGTCTGTCCTAAATGTATGGATGATCAAGGAAATTTCCATTTTGACCCTGAATTATTGCGTTTATGTGTATAATTGTTGTACAATTTATTTTTCAATAAAATGAATGGAATCGTATGGTACCATTTTTTAATATATTTTTGAAAGACAATTTTTTTTTTTACTTTGGAGCCTTGTATTTTTTTATAATCTCAATATAATTTTTTGAATTCCACTTTTTTATAATGGATGGCTCATTTTCTATCCATTTAACAAAATTTTGTTATAATATTCAACATGTGTCAAGTACCCAATTTTAAAATACCGTTAATTTTTCGAATGTAAATGAACATACATAATGTTGATTTTAGTGACGATGCCAACCGGCAACCATTATTGTAAATTATTGTAAATTCAATGTCATCGTGCGAAGGTTAAGGTTGTTACATCCATAATTTTACTGATTTCATGCGACATTATGATTTAACTCAAAACTAGGGAGCAAATCGGAATGTCTAAATAATATATAAAAAAAATATCGATTCAATTCCGGCCTCGGCCACCGGAGATTTCGGTTACATTTGGTTTTAAAGTATAAGATTAATAAAGTAAAAAAAAAACTTGCATCGAAAAATCAAGAAAATGTATGCTCGAATAGATAGCGATAGCCATACCAAGAGTTTTTGTCCTGTGTCGAAAGATGGCAGTAAATATAGTTGACTACCAAATTTACTTTGACAACACGCCTCAATAACACTAAATTCTCTTTTATGATATCTATTTCAATAATACATAATACATATACATATGTTTTTCCGCATACCGTTTAACATATGTATTCTTCAAAATTCTTAAAAAAGCCCTAACGTCATTATTTTCTGAAATGTTACTACGAGGTTTCTCGCCGAGATTTGTATAGTACTTTTCTCAAACTTGCAATGAAATAATAATAATAACAAATGTTAAACGAGAGAGAGGAACCGACGCACTATCCGCGCCGTGTCCAAGATCACCGCCTTCTGCATCTGACCCTTGATCCAACCATCTAGCGAGAGTCTCTCAAGGTGTTGGTCGAGACTCTTCGCTATGAGACCGTTCGCTGAAACGACTATTGGGACAATGATCGTCGAATCAACATCCCACATGGCGGTTATCTCATGAGCCAAGTCTAGGTACTTGCTGGACTTGTCCTTCTCGGCTTTCACGAGATAAGAGAATAACAAATAGGATAATGATGATGATGGTTGTTTCATGTTCTAATGTGATAGGTTATTCAGTGCGTTAAGTTTCAGAGGGGGACGAAAATTTGATTATTTTTGCGCTACGACGCACGGTTTAGTAATGTCCCATGATATTTATTTATTTATTTTATTTTATAAAGCAGCTTGTATTCAATTTACTTGTGTATAATTTAAAAAAAACACTTAGCATTGACTAATTTTCGTCACAACTGTCATCAATGCACGTACATATTGCAACGCACAAGATCATCCCACAAGGGCAGCCCAAGTACATTGATACAATTGACATCATCCTGTATCTGTCCCCGCTTCCTGTCATTCACTAACGAATACACCGATTATAGACCTTAATGCAAAGGTTTTTAAGGTCGATTTTCCAGTGACAGAGACTTTGTCAATCACTAAGCACCACACTGATTGTCAGCCAATTTTAGACCTTATTTGAAATAGTTAAGGTTGGTTTTGTGCTAGCTGGGGATGTTGACGGGTAATAAATCTCAGGATGTTACGGTGTTCAATGTTGATTTGATTTAAATATAGTTTTCAGGGTTCCGTTGTGAGATTTGGTTGTTCAAGGATATGCAATTGTTACATATTATTGTACAATGTGTATGTAACGACGATCACGCGTGTATGTTTCGGATACGCTGACGGTGTTCAAGTGAAACAGCATTATAGACATCCATAGCGCCATCACGCTCGCACTGCGCCGCCAAATTAAAAATGCAACAGTATGATAACCGCTCTAATGTAACGAGATGGCTACTTTCTTCTTACTAAATAATTTTCAAAATCGGTCCAGAAATGACGGAGATATGAAGTAACAAACAAACATACACCCGAATTGATAACCTCCTCCTTTTGAAATCTTGAAGTCGGTTAAAAAATAATATAAAAAACAAGTGCCTCCCGATTTTAGAGTTCCGTAGCTAAAACCTTCCGGTTTTATCATTTCCATGCAAGGTTTTTGTCTATGGTTGCACCTCCAGGGGATTCAGTAACTCATTAAAAACCTATAGGTACACTTTACGAGGAACCTCAAACCGTTACGTACGAGAAAACTAAGGCGGGACGTTCATTCCACAGCCGGAACGTTGGCGGGAAGAAATTCCTCTGAAACTGCTCATTGCGAGACCATTTACGTTGTTTAGGGTTCCGTACCTCAAAAAGAAAAACTGAACCTTATAGGAACGCTTTGTTGTCCGTCCGTCTATCTGTCGAGTCGAGACCCTTTATCTCGGGGACGCGTGGAGGTATCGAGTTGAAATCAAAACCATATACTCAGGTCTTACTGCTTACTTACTCCTTACTTGGTAATTAAAGCAAGAAATATATAAGTGCGAAAGTGACAGGCAATGACAGGCATAGTAATAGGAGATAAAAATGCAAGCATGCTGCCATCGCAGGTCATGACAATGGACGCCCGGCCGACGAACGGTTGTTTTTTTGTGATGTATTTTTTTTGTTATAAGTTCAGAATGGACAACTGCAAACTAATCTAAATTTTATAGTCGATATAATTCTCAATATCATATAAATTTCCTGTTTTGCTTTGCCTAACCTCTCCTATGGAAAACCCATCATAATACTACTGAAAATGAGACAATTATTTACATTTGAATGACGTTTTAGCGTTTAATTGATTTTATTTCTAATGTTTTCCAGTCAGTATTTTTCTCGCGTTGGTTTGGTGAAAATTTATGTTTCACTCGATAGTAAATTTTGTTTAACCTTCGTGCAATAACACTCGTAACGGTCAAGATTCCACTTATCGAACGACTCGCTACGCTTGTGGTTCAATTTTGGAATAATTTGCTAGCTCAGGTACAAATAATAGTATACAAAAATTATTTCTTGTAAAACCAATAACCATTATGCTATGTTTTTGAGCTACATAGACTAGCAGAGTTTAAGTTGCGAGATAAATGTCAAAGGCCAATAATATTCTTTAAAGCCAGTACACAATGCATAATTTAAATATGTATTGTATTATGTTATAACAATGCATCTATAGGTATTAACCCACATAATCTGAACACAAAGTCCAACAACTAACCGGGCGTATATCTGCGACCTACATGTATGTGAATGTTGATTATATGTTTTATTTAAAAATACATTGATTTATTTCTTCGTTTAGAAACTCACATCTACATCTGGTCTGGTCAGAAGATAGGTGTTCGTGAGGAAATACAGTGTGTCCCTAGCCATTGGACAAAGCCGAAAGGTACATATGCATAGGTATTTAGAACCAGTGTACAAAGTATCATAACAGCCGGTGTAGCGGTTTCGAAGAAATTAACAAATTACCAATTTTTACTTTGGAGCAGCCTGTATGTGTTAGTAGCTCCTAGGTAATATCCTCAAAGAATAGTATGGAACCTTCTTCAACATTTTTGGATTATATTTTTTATTTATGACGGCTCCTGGAGGATCCGGAAAAATGCCGAGATCGAAGAGTTGGTGGCTGAGCCCAATATCATAGGCGTAACTAAATCCCACAGACTTCGCTGGCTCGGTCACCTACTCAGAATGGGGGAGGATCGCGTAGTCAAGGAAGCGTACTTGGGGCGACCAACCGGCCGTCGACCGATCGGGCGCCCCAGGTACCGCTGGTGTGATGTCGTGGAGGCGGACCTGCGTCGGCTGAATGCCAATTCATGGCAGGAAACCGCGCTGGATCGGGACAGGTGGCGTTCTCTCGTTTCGGAGGCCAAGATTCTTTTTGGATCGCTGAGCCAAAGCAGTTAGTCAGTTAGTTAGTTTATTTATGACACTGATAAGCCCCTGACTTTTGAAAAATGTCATCATTATCAAATATTTCGAACAAATTGTCAAAAACACTGCCAAAGATTAACACAAACGGGACTTAATCGCGTATTAAGTCTTAAATTTACCTCCGGCGTTTCGAGGACGGCGTTGTCCCCGTAGTCTCGGAGAAGACTGGCTAAAGTTACACTAACAAAAGTAAAGTTAGTTAAGTGAAAAATAACGGCACATGCATATGCAATAAAATGTGAAATATAAACCGCTTCCGAGGTCACTCCATTTACGCCCATTAAGATGTTAGTGTCAAAAATTTATTAATTACATAAAATGAAGACCCGCTGTTAATTAGTTAGACGAGTGAAACAGGTCTCTGGAAGTAGTATAGACCAGGTAGATCTAAATTTTAAATGATTCATTGGAAATACGTACAGAGATGCTACGTACAAGGATGCATGATAGGGTTGGAAACGCGCTTGTAACACCTCTGGAGTTGCAGGCGTCCATAGGCTACGGTGACTGCTTACCATCAGGCGGGCCGTGTGGTGTTTTCCACCGACGTGGTATTAAAAGAAGAAGTGATATAACGGGATATGATTTAACGGTCTCCTAGCCAGGGGCCGAAACCGGTTTTTTTAAAACCCTGAAATAACCCAATATTTTTAATTACTTTCACGTAGGACTGACTCACGTATTTAGGTAACAACTTAAATTGTCCCATTAAAAATGAAATAATAAACCAAAGAACGGAAAAGGACGTAATAATACCGGTATTTTTTGTAGGAAGAAAAAACCGTTTCCGTGCCTTGCTCCTAGCCTAGTCCGTAGTGATCCTACAGGAAGTCCCGGGTTCTAATCCTGCTAAAGGCATTTATGTGTATTTTTCTCACAAATATTTGTTCCTGAGTTATGGATGTTTGCTATCGTCGTCTAGTTCTCACCGCATTCATTGAGCTTATTGTGGGACTGGGTCGATTTGTATAAAATTGTCCTTTTAATATTTATTTATTATAATAAGATACCACTTGTGGAATGGATCAAATTGAGCCAATGACATAGGAACACTACTACTGGCCTTAGCGTCTATTTCAGACGATCTATGGTGCAATGTCTAGAGACATTACACCGCCTGGGACGGAGTCAAGGAAAACGCAGGGATGCCCAGCACCTGCGCCACCCTCTCGACCTCACTGGCCGGACCCACAAGAAAGGCAAGCCAATACGTGTGGAGCCAGGTTGGCTGCAGGAGTCTACCGCAGATTTCAGGTTGGACCCTACTCACGCCTAACGGGGACTCCGTCCCGGGTTTGATTTTGGAGTTTTCCTTCTCCTAGATAAGTTGCAACCCAATGCCTAGAGGCTTATCTCCCCTGTGACGAAGGGTTAGATGACGGCTTCCTTCGTGAACTTAGAACACACACTAGGAACACTAGAGCTACAAATTTAACTATCATCGAAAATTCATCTCAATCGATACCTACCTAACGATTCCCATACAAATCCACTAAGGACCCAAAGTCGCTATACAAACAGGGCCCTGTGAAAAATAAGCTATGCGGTTTCAGGATTCCTTCCTAACGACTTCTGGCCGAAGGGTGTCGTGTTTCGGAGGTTCCGGGGCAAACTGCCGAATCCGACACAAGAGCAGCCGATTCAACGGAGCCACGCCGTTTTGTCGCCTAAATAGTGTTTAGTTGTAATTTTATAAAATGTATATGTATGTTAGTCTGTAAGGTATTTGTAATATGGGCCTTGTTGCCTGAATCAAATTTTAAATAAAAATAAAAATCTATACACGTAGTCAGAATAAGATTAGATAAGCATTAAAATAAATATTGGCTACGTAATAACTATACCTAGTTTTCCCTATTCTAAAAACTTTCAGTGCGTCCCTCGTGGAGTTGGTTTTAGTTTATTGATCTATCAATATGTATGTATTATGTGTCGATTATCTATGCATTCTAATTGTAATCAGATTCTGAACATTTTTCTCTAGACCATAAATTAGAACGATCTTGTTTTTCTAAGTCTTAGGCTATTAACATTCTTAAAGCTAGCTTATAATCTAGCGTTACGATAATCACCGTAAGATCTAAAAGAAAAGAAAAAGGGGCAATTATCAGGGCAGGGGATATAGGATGGAAGTCAAATGTACGAAATATGTGTATTACTGTATCTATTTATTTCTTCAAGAATTGGTTATTGTTATAAAACCTTAATGCAAAAAAGGCGGACTTGGTGCCACAAGGCACTCTCTACTTTTCTAGCAGATGATTTTCTCATAGGCGCCATCTGACATCGGATTGGCACTTCCTATAAATTCAGATGTGTCGGATCCCCGTTAGCTGTCGGCTGCCGATATTTATTTTGTGTGCATATATGTGGGGAGTTGGGGACGGCGTAGGGACCTAGGGACGGCGCGCCACAGTCCACCCCGCGGCCCGATATTGTGGATTTAGGGCGGATACAGCCTCACCAGCACGCCGTACACGCCAGCTAAGCTACCCAAAACCTTGCCCAAACGGTATCACCTGGCTAAGGGTCGTGGGGTTGCGTAACGATCGGTAGCGAAGAGCTGGCCAACACCAGCAGCACACATCGTCCTCAAAAAGACGTGCGACCCGCCACAGCCGAAAGGCGGAAGCGGCCTCCCATACCTCCCTTTCAGGGAGGTATCGAACGAAATCCACTCACTGTGAATCTATTCGTATATCCGATATATATTCAACAGATTAAACAAATTATTCTTCGAGAGGTAATCAAAATGATAAATCATTCACGGTCTATTGAACAAGCATATCCAATACATCCATATACGCTGACTGCGCGGGGTTTGAACCCACAGCCGCTGGACCGCGACTGTTCCGGTCCTCACCTCAGAGTAAAAACTAGTTACGACACGGACTGAATGTGAACCTTACTGCTAAGAGATAAGGTTCCTGAATGGTAAATGTTTATGTTAGTGTTGTTCAGCTTTTTCTATTAAACTTTTTGTACCAAGTTGCTCGTGCCGATGTCTGATAGGTATAGATAGGTATAGGTACCCAATGGGTGCTAGAATGATTTGCGAGCGGATCTTTAACACCAGCCAAGACAATTACAAAAATTCAAAGTTTAAAATATAGATAAGTAGTTTCATTCCCATCTGTCCCCGATCCATTCCCATCTGTGGCCGGCGGGGACTGATGGGA
Organism: Cydia pomonella; assembly: GCF_033807575.1. Taxonomy (NCBI): domain Eukaryota; kingdom Metazoa; phylum Arthropoda; class Insecta; order Lepidoptera; family Tortricidae; genus Cydia; species Cydia pomonella. The sequence continues at coordinate 2,998,879 of NC_084722.1, forward strand.
ATGAGATGCATTAGGTTTTTAGCTTTCTTCCTGTCTTTATTATTATAAAAATGTCGATTTTGATAGAAGCTATATTGAATAGTTAAAATTCCAATTCGTTATATAAAAATCATATAATGCAGGTACCTACTTGACGCAGTTCAGCATAAATAGGTAATTTACATCAAAATGCGAAAAAATATTAACTGGTTTCATCATAACAACTATCTATAATATACCAAGTATAGTTACGAGTACGTTTATAGTTACAGTTAAGTGTAAAAATATGGGTGCACACATCTTACTCAAAAATAAATCCCATAGCATCTTATTCCAGTGTAATAAGAGGGTAGTACCATATTTGAGAGACGATTCTCTCGATACATATTATTGCAGCTGACTGAACACTCACTTCAATTATTCGTCGCTATTGACGACATGTTTTGAACCCAAAATGTACAAATTATTTGTTTACTGAAAGTAAACAAATAATTAAATACCCAAAAGACACAGTATAGGTATTTAGTTATTCTTAAAGAACCCCAATATGACCAAAGTAGTTCTAAGTAAAAACGAGTTCTTACAATTGAAATAACATCTCACCACTGTATTCTGTGCACCTCACCATCAGAAACACAACACAAAACTTGATGATAGTAAATATCTTCACTGTACGTACATGTTAGCACCAGAGAGAGTTCAAACAAAGATTATTATTTATTACAACTAAACTACCAATAAATTCCATACAAAATATATTAGAAAATGACATTCAGCAACTTTCAATATGAGATGAAATATCATAGACAATAGACAGTTATTCAATGTCGGAATTACAAAAGACATTGAAAAAGATTTTACAGTACATATGGTGCTACTTTACCACACTAGTGCGAAAATGACTAAGGAGCATTAGAGAGGGGTCAATTTAGTATGGAAACCCATAAAAAGTGGACCCGTCTTTGCTGACTGAAGTTTTGAATTAATTAAGTTTACAGTACTTACATATGGTGCTACTTTATAGCACTAGTGCGAAAATTAGCATATTACGCTACTGTGTCGAACATTTAAAGGGCCATATGTACTGTAAAACGTGGTACGATACATGTGCGAAAAGGTAATTCGCAACTCGTGTCGATTTAAAACACTCACTTCGGTCGTGTTTTAATATATCGCCACTCGTTTCGAATTTCCTATTTTTCGCACTTGTATCGTAATGTACTATTTCACGGTTAAGGCTTTGTTTGTATCTCAAATACTGATGAGAAAATTGCATTTTATCCACATGTGGATAAAAAATTTAAGTTGATTGCTTATGGACGCTCCCTATATGGAACTACAGTTAGCTGCCACCGGCCTTCTTCATTAAGATTAACTTCATTAATTCCTCGACCAGCAACCCTAAACTGTGGAGAATTAACACTTAGAGAACCCACATTAGCGTCTCCCGAGCGTCGGCGTCTAGTCAGTCAGTCAGCGTCCATAGGCTACGGAGACTACTTACCATCAGGCGGCCCGCATACTTGTTTGCAACCGACGTAGTATTAAGAAAAAGGAAATCGGACATCGGTTTTTAAAATACAGAGTATAATCCAATTACTTTATTTGGATTCTTCGAGGAAAATGCCACTATAATTAATTTTGTTATTTTTTCATAAATTCTGTGTTATTTATATTTCTACTCAGACTCAGAATCACGAGCTCTTTCGATTATGATGGGATAAAAAATGTCCCAGTTTTTTCCTATTATGTTACCATTTCCCAATATTCTTTGTACCTATGGCGGTAACAAATGAAATTTTTAAAAATGTATGGATATTTTAAAACTATTTTTTTCTCCTATAAGCATGAAAAGGGCTCGCGATACTGACTAGAAATAACACAAAAGTGGCATAAAGGTCACATAAAAAATTGCAAAAGAATTAAACCGCTCACCTAAAATACGATGAAACTTCAAGGTAAGATTAGGCTTTAAAGAATTAGCTATTTTACCTAGTAAGAAAGGAATGTCTTGTTTTTAAGAGTATTTACACGTACTCTTTTGTTATCCAATAAAAGCAAGCATTTGACCACAATCTCACCCGATGTATATCCTATTTGAGAAGCGAATTAAAAAAAGTCCCAATATAATTCAGCTACGTCTACGCCAAGCTTGGAGAATTTAACAACTAGACTGGAGACAACTTGTCTGTAATTTTCTGTTAATATTCTTGTTAAATCTTCTAAAACGCCATCATTTAATACCTGTTCAATACCAAGTATAAGTGTAAGGTATAGTCTGTTCGGAAAGAGAAGAGTCGTGGAATGTATTGGGATACATTCCACGACTCTAAGCTGGTGAAAACTGCGTGATCAGAGTCTATAATATTTACTGGTTGAACGTGACCATTCCAGAGCCAAAATTTAATAATTAAAAAGTTTCAAAACTTTTTAAATAAACGTCGCCTTGACATCTCGCGTTTGCGTCCCATTGTTTTGCCAGATGAACGTCTAAATTACAAAATTTCGCAATTCATGCAAATTAAATTAATGAGTAGTAATAGATATCGAGTTACAAAACAATAATTGCAATAAGTATGTCGGTGTTGTGACGGAATAAATTCAACCAAACGTATTTTAGTGGCATGTTTTTGACAGATTAATTCGGTGAATATACAATTATTTTCATTTTGCCAAGGGTATCACCATTATTTTGTTTGTGTAGAATGTGCATTTATGTTGTGTAAACAATACCAACAATATTTAACCAACTTGAACCAATATTTGTGAAGGATTAGTTTCTCCATTCGTCGCCATTTTATCGGAGTATCCCAATTATTTTTGGTTTGAAAGTTCAGGTCAGCTGACCCTGGTGAAATCGAGGGAATTCTTCAATTTTTAGGCACCAAGTGATAATATGTGTACCTACTTATTATTATTTTTCTATTCGGAAAGGGATATTTCATGAAGAGCTAATAAAGACGTTTTTTGAAGTCGTCTCTTTTTGGTTAGAGGTTTCTATGGACCGAAATGTTTATATTAAATGTTATTTAGTGCCTATAGGTACTTTAGTCTTTAGCTCTAGATGTATTGCAAATATTGCTATACCCTCACAGGGTTGTGTTGAGACATGTAATGATTTGTATATAAGAACTTTTATACACACACAAAGCAAAGAATAAATTAAATGAAAATAATAATTATCGTCACTCTGTAACTAATGGCAATAATTATCATTTGTGTCCTTTTTGCCTATGGTGATACACATAATATGATAATATCAATATAATATATAAAATTAATAATATTACAACGAGGAAATGCCGCCAGGATCCTTGGTACAATGCCTCAAGGGCCTATTTTAGATAAAATAGTAATCATCTGTATATATTCTGATTTTATTCTAGAAAGGTTCTAGACTAGTATTTTTATACAATTTTGATGTTTGACGATCTTTTTGTGAAATTCTTATTATTAAGTTTACCATATCTATAATAGTTCAATGTTTTTTTTAGAACAATAATAACTGCATCAATAAATTGCTCTGATATTTAGATTAAGATGATATTTGTAAAATTTGACGATTTAAAAGTGCTTGTTGCTAGGCCTATTTGAATAAAGAATATTTTGACTTTTTGACTTTTGACTTATATCCATTATGTATATTGTTATTGTAAATACAATTAGTTTGCGTTGTTTAAATTAATAATTTCTTAATTTCTAGTCTTTTAGACTACGTTAGACACGGCATCGAAATAATCTCTTTTCGCTTCTGGCGTAACGACACCTCCAAAACGTCGATATAAACATAAACATGAATGCATACAAGTCCTGTTTCATTAAAATAACCTAAGGTCGCTATGGTTATAAATATAAATAGAGTCCAAAAATATTCGCGTTTATGCGCCGTTTTTCAGTAGGTATATAGTATATTTAAAGCGTTTTTAAGCAAAACGAAACATTGTCGCCTTTCTGGGCTGCCGACAATAGGTACCTTTTTACTGGATACTTCACGTATTCGTTCACGTAAACATTAACTTTAAAAAATATTTTTATTTTTTAACACCATTGTAGGTACCCAATATTTTTTGTTATGCGTAATGTGGCCCACGGATTAACAGTTCTATCTATCGGCATGTCAACTTTTTTTTTCTAACTGACAGGCCGATACCGGCGGACTGTTAATCAGTGGGCACCTTTATAAATAATTTAAAAAAGCATCCAGCAATTTACCGGTGAATATCTCTCTTCCTCAGCATTCAGAAGATCCCCCACAGACGAAGCCCTCGTCTGCTGTGACAAATGCCTCCTGCTGTTCAGCACATACGACAACTCATCCAAATACTGCAGCGTGAGGTTAGCCATGATCACAACACTAGCGGTCACAACACAACACTACACAACACTACGCGGGCGTGCGGTCGCTGCCATAGTTGAGGGACTACTGAGCGCGCAGCGCTGTAGATTAGTGATGTAGATGGGGTTTCTGCCTACGCGTTAATGTCGACTGACAGTAGGTAAATGTGTTGATAAATTAAGGATTGTGGACGATTATTTCTCCATACACACGTAGATAGTCCCCTTTTTCCTATTTAATTTATATTTACCAGATGAATCTAGTATTTTTAGGAATTTTAGGTACCGTCGCCATTAGATATATTGAGGCAGCCAAGGCGCTCATAAATATCTGAACATGCCTCTATTTTTAAGATGTTTGTTTTATTATCTCATAAGTACTTATAGTTATATTTACAACACTAATGACTTGCGTTATTCACTAATAGTTACAAATTTGTAAATATGATTTTAATTTGTGTTTTGTGTATATTTATTTGGCCAAAAACATAAAGAGATATTTTACCTAGGTACATGTTAAAATATTTTGAGCTCTTTATTCATGTTGCCTTAGTTACTTACTTTATATATAAAATTATAAGTGCTAGTTATATAAAGGCTGTTTATTTAGTCACATGCAATAATTTACGGGCTGAATCTGTAGGTTATACTGAGCAACTTATACTATGGGACCAACATTGAAAAAAAAATCTGGTTAGCCAGCCAAAATTTATGAAACAAATTTTTTTCGCGATTTCGGGGTTGGTCCAATACTAAAAGTTGCTCAGTATGACCTATATGTGGTGACTAAATAAACATCCTGTATGTGCCGTTCCTAAATTATCTTTAACCTTTTTTATTGGCAGAGCTAATGCGGTCATATCACCTTGGATGGTTGTAACTGGTGCCATATATCTGACACTGCGGCGTTGACATCAGAATTATGACGGGTATGTCTTACAATTAAAACAACTTCCTATAAGGTCTTCCATTACACTGTATTTTAACAAATCAAAATTGCATTTGTCTTGGCAAGTTTTTATTTGTGCGACTCTAGGAGACGTAACTGTAAACACCTTTATAATATTGTATTTTCAGTCCAAGTGTTATTGTCCAGGCATTTAGTTTGTCTGAATAAATCTGACAATTAATTGAATACTTAAATAATGTAATAACTAAAAACCTATGAATTTTGGGTTCTGTTCCACACTTTCTTCTTAACCTGTGTTCCTACTCCAGAATTATATACCACGGGAGCCATTTTCAAGATTAAAACATATTGTAATTACTTAAATAGTAATTACAATGCGTCCTTGAGTTTATTTTAATGGCCAGTATTTTAACTTTTATTTCCTGACCGAACTCCCTCTCTGAGGCACACTTATTCTGCTCGCGTCTACTTTCTCACCAATCTACTGACTGCACTGTTGGTTGCAGCAAAATCTTTTGTCACGAATCAATGTCCTCTCAGAGGCACTATCATATTCTGCCTTCGTCCATGTCTGTTCCCTCCGTAATCTGCCTGCATCTGCACTGTCGGTTGCAGCGTGCAGCGGGACCGTTTCCTAGCGTTACGTAAACAATTCTACTTTGTAACAGAAAGGTGCCAGGAGACAGAAATGTAATCCACATCTCGGGCCTACCAACGCATCCAAAATTCAACCTTAAATTTATCATAATAAGGTTCAAAAAGAAAATAGGTATGTTCTCGGCCCATTATAACACTAGAATGTAAGCGAGTTTCGGCTGTAAAGTTATGGTGTTAAGGTTTAAAAAGGAAACAGACTAATATTAAGACATCTTGAGTGACGGTCTCACGTGTTAAGGATTGTATTTCGGAACTAAGGGCTACCAACTCTAGCGTCTTTTGAGCGTCGACGTTATAGTCAGCGCTATAGAAAATGGCGTCGATGCGCAGTTGCGCCAACGTTACGTCGAGCAGCAGCCATAGACTTGACGACGCCGACGCTCGGGAGACACTAGTCAGCGCTATGGAAAATGGCGTCGCTGCGCAGTTGCGCCAACGTTACGTCGAGCAGCAGCCATAGAGTTGACTTGACGCCGACGCTCGGGAGACACTAGTCAGCGCTATGGAAAATGGCGTCGCTGCGCAGTTGCGCCAACGTTGCGTCAAGCAGCAGCCTTAGAGTTGACTAGACGCCGACGCTCGGGAGACGTTATAGTTCGTTCGTAAAAAGGTAAACAAACTTGACGTTTTTTTTTACTTAAAAACGCTTTTTAATAATCAGGAACTATATTTACATATGAAAGCAAAAGACTATCAATTATCGTATATGATTAATAATTGTGACATATCTAATAGCCGTGACTAAAGTGTAAAGTGTTTTTCAATAAAAAAAAACACGTCAAAATCGGTTACCTTGTTAATGCTAAAAAAACGAACAGTGTGGGGTGGCGCTATGGCTGCTGCTCGACGCAATGTTGGCTCAACTGCGCAGCGACGCCATTTCCCATAGCGCTGACTAGTGTCTCCCCGGCGTCGGCGTCTACTCAACTCTATGGCTGCTGATCGACGCAACGTTGGCGCAACTGCGCAGCGACGCTATTTTCCATAGCGCTGACTAGACGCCGACGCTCAAGAGACGCTAGTGTGTGGTGGCCCTTATTTAGTACAGTGAGCATCAGAATAGTTACAGCCAAAATTACCAAAACATATTGCCTATGAAGCCGATGGGCTTGGGTTCGAATCCCGGTAAGGGCATTTATTTGTGTGATTAGCACGGATATTAGCTCCCGAGGCATGTATGTTTTATATGTGTCTATAAATGTATTTATCTAAGTATGTATATATGTATGTATATCGTCCCTCTTGATTGTTCAATAATTAATGAGAAAGTTGCATTTCATCTACGTGTAGGACAAAGTAATCAGATGCAAATATGAGTTTTCTTATGTTAGCATGTAGAATGGACTTTTAAATGATGATTTTGAATGTTTTTTTTTTATTACGTTCATTTGGATTTGATTGAATTAGCTTTTTTGCTATTTCGTAGTTAGTAGTTTCCTCGCGTTGGTGTGGTGAAAGATTTTGTGTTTCACTCAGAGGCAGTTTGTTTAGCCGCTCGTGCCTTAAACCCTCGCAACGCTCAGGTCAGGATTCCACTACTCGAACTACTCGTTACACACGAGGTTCAATTTTGGAATCTTTCGCTTGCTCGGATATCAATATTAGCACGAGCGGTTAACAACAACTTTGCCCCCTTGTAAAACAAATAACTATTATACCTTTCTAGCTTTAGAAATAAGGATGTGTTCCGATGTATTTGGCCGCCATCATTTAAGAGTCCTTATTCCTACAGACGAGCGTATTTTGTAAAATGCTTCCTTTTTCATTCAAGATTACGACGTAACTATTAGTATTTATTCAAAAACTGATAACGTACTTAAATAATCGTTTCCTAAACTAGGGGCTCCAACAGTTCAAATTTTCATTTTCTCTTTTAAACCTCTTTTTTAATGAGGTTTTTTGGGAGTCTTTTCCAAATTTTGCAGTGAGATGTGGCGTTTCGGTTCTCAATTTTGCTATAAACAAGAATCATTTGGTACATGAATGACTACAATTTGATTCAACATATCTCGTACGAGGGGCTGGAATGATTAACAATCGAAAATTCATTTGAAAAAACTGATAAAATACCTTCCGAGTTTTCTTCATTTTTTTGGCGAAAACAGGGTTTTATTATATTTTATTTCCGCAAATTGTACGCATATTTTGCTTTAAAAATAATATTATAGCAAACTGTAACTTTATGTTAACCTATAAAAAAAAAATCGTAACTATGGGACCTACATTGCCGTAAATTTATATTTTTTTAAAACACGTATAAATCACGCAGCAGCGACGCCCCGCTCTCAGTCCGCGCGGAGCGCGCTTAGAGGACGGACCTGTGCTCGATTGTCAGGCATTCGTTGCGATCGTAATCAGCTACGGAGTTCCGAGAAGTGCTATATACTGCGATTAGAAAATCTTAATAAAAGTTCATTTTTTGCAGTATGCCAAACAGACTCGCTTATTGATGGATTTTCAGTGTTACTTTTTTTTAATACTAAGTCGGTGGCAAACAAGCATACGGCCCGCATATGTACGCCTGCAACTCCAGAGGAGTTACATGCGCGTTGCCGACCCTAACCCCCTCCCGCCCCTCGTTGAGCTCTGGCAACCTTACTCACCGGCAGGAACACAACACTATGAGTAAGGTCTAGTGTTATTTGGCTGCGATTTTCTGAAAAACGCATTTTCACTTGAAATTACGTTAGGGTTTGCATTATTATTTTTGACCCGGATGAAGTCCAAGTTCTCATGATGGAGTCAGGAGTTGGTCACCAGAACTCCTAATCTACTAATTATAATCCCATCGTGTTTGGGCTCAAAAGATTTGCCCTGACGAACACCATCGATCTAGATGAGGTCCAGGGTCTCATGATGGAGTCAGGAGTTGGTCACTAGAACTCCTAATCTACTCATTATAATTCCATCGTGTTTGGGCTCAACAGAGTTGCCCTGACGAGCACCTTCAATCTAGATGAGGTCCAGGGTCTCATGATGGAGTCAGGAGCTGGTCACCAGAACTCCTAATCTACTCATCATAACTCCATCGTGTTTGGGTTCAATAGAGTTGCCCTGACGAGCACCATCAATCTAGATGAGGTCCAGGGTCTCATGATGGAGTCAGGAGCTGGTCACCAGAACTCCTAATCTACTCATCATAACTCCATCGTGTTTGGGCTCAATAGATTTGCCCTGATGAACACCATCGATCTAGATGAGGCCCAGGGTCTCATGATGGAGTCAGGAGTTGGTCACCAGAACTCCTAAACTACTCATCATAACAACATCGTGTTAGGGCTCAATAGATTTGCCCTGACGAGCATCATCAATCTAGATAAAGTCCAGGGTCTCATGATGGAGTCAGGAGTTGGTCACTAGAACTCCTAATCTACTCATTATAATTCCAACGTGTTTGGGCTCAAAAGATTTGCCCTGATGAGCACCATCGATCTAGATGAGGTCCAGGATCTCATGATGGAGTCAGGAGTAGGTCACCAGAACTCCTACTCTACTCATCATAACTCCATCGTGTATGGGCTCAATAGAGTTGCCCTGACGAGCACCTTCAATCTAGATGAGGTCCAGGGTCTCATGATGGAGTCAGGAGCTGGTCACCAGAACTCCTAATCTACTCATCATAACTCCATCGTGTTTGGGTTCAATAGAGTTGCCCTGACGAGCACCATCAATCTAGATGAGGTCCAGGATCTCATGATGGAGTCAGGAGCTGATCACCAGAACTCCTAATCTACTCATCATAACTCCATCGTGTTTGGGCTCAATAGATTTGCCCTGATGAACACCATCGATCTAGATGAGGCCCAGGGTCTCATGATGGAGTCAGGAGTTGGTCACCAGAACTCCTAATCTACTCATCATAACTCCATCGTGTTTGTGCTCAATAGATTTGCCCTGATGAACACCATCGATCTAGATGAGGTCCAGGGTCTGATGATGGAGTCAGGAGTTGGTCACCAGAACTCCCAAACTACTCATCATAACCTCATCGTGTTTGGGCTCAATAGATTTGCCCTGACGAACATCATCAATCTAGATAAAGTCCAGGGTCTCATGATGGAGTCAAGAGTTGGTCACCAGAACTCCTAATCTACTCATTATAATTCCAACGTGTTTGGGCTCAAAAGATTTGCCCTGATGAGCACCATCGATCTAGATGAGGTCCAGGGTCTCATGATGGAGTCAGGAGTTGGTCACCAGAACTCCTAATCTACTCATCATAACTCCATCGTGTTTGGGCTCAATAGATTTGCCCTGATGAACACCATCGATCTAGATGAGGTCCAGGGTCTGATGATGGAGTCAGGAGTTGGTCACCAGAACTCCCAAACTACTCATCATAACCTCATCGTGTTTGGGCTCAATAGATTTGCCCTGACGAACATCATCAATCTAGATAAAGTCCAGGGTCTCATGATGGAGTCAAGAGTTGGTCACTAGAACTCCTAATCTACTCATTATAATTCCAACGTAAACGCGATGGTGCTTGTCGGCGTAAATCTATTGAGCACAAACACGATGGAGTTATGATAAATAGATTACGAGTTCTGGTGACCAACTCCTGACTCCATCATGAGACCCTGGACTTCATCTAGATCGATGGTACTCGTCAGGGCAAATCTTTTGAGCCCAAACACGATGGAATTATAATGAGTAGATTAGGAGTTCTAGTGACCAACTCCTGACTCCATCATGAGACCCTGGACTTTATCTAGATTGATGATGCTCGTCAGGGCAAATCTATTGAGCCCAAACACGATGAGGTTATGATGAGTAGTTTAGGAGTTCTGGTGACCAGCTCCTGACTCCATCATGAGACCCTGGACCTCATCTAGATTGATGGTGCTCGTCAGGGCAACTCTATTGAACCCAAACACGATGGAGTTATGATAAATAGATTACGAGTTCTGGTGACCAACTCCTGACTCCATCATGAGACCCTGGACTTCATCTAGATCGATGGTACTCGTCAGGGCAAATCTTTTGAGCCCGAACACGATGGAATTATAATGAGTAGATTAGGAGTTCTAGTGACCAACTCCTGACTCCATCATGAGACCCTGAACATCATCTAGATTGATGGTGCTCGTGAGGGCAAATCTATTGAGCCCAAACACGATGGAGTTATGATGAGTAGATTAGGAATTATGGTGACCAACTCCTGACTCCATCATGAGACCCTGGACTTCATCTAGATCGATGATACTCGTCAGGGCAAATCTTTTGAGCCCAAACACGATGGAATTATAATGAGTAGATTAGGAGTTCTGGTGACCAACTCCTGACTCCATCATGAGACCCTGGACTTCATCTAGATCGATGGTACTCGTCAGGGCAAATCTTTTGAGCCCAAACACGATGGAATTATAATGAGTAGATTAGGAGTTCTAGTGACCAACTCCTGACTCCATCATGAGACCCTGAACATCATCTAGATTGATGGTGCTCGTGAGGGCAAATCTATTGAGCCCAAACACGATGGAGTTATGAAGAGTAGATTAGGAATTATGGTGACCAACTCCTGACTCCATCATGAGACCCTGGACTTCATCTAGATCGATGGTACTCGTCAGGGCAAATCTTTTGAGCCCAAACACGATGGAATTATAATGAGTAGATTAGGAGTTCTGGTGACCAACTCCTGACTCCATCATGAGACCCTGGACTTCATTTAGATCGATGGTACTCGTCAGGGCAAATCTATTGAGCTCAAATACGATGGAATTATAATGAGTAGATTAGGAGTTCTAGTGACCTACTCCTGACTCCATCATGAGACCTTGGCTAGGTATCCTGGGTGCGTAGCCAACATGCCAATCGTTTACGATACGACAACGAAACACTACTGTCTCTCTATCGCACTAATATACGCAAACGATTGGTATTTTGGCTAGGCACTAAGCAAGTGTGTGGCCAACATGTCAATCGTTTACGATACGACAACGAAACACTATCTGTCTCTCTATCGCACTAATATACTTTATTTATACCTGCATTCATTTACTAACTTCTTCATTTTCCATTGGTGTGAAAGAGACAGAATAAAGAGCAAGGGTTATAGTACACTCTGTAGTCTGTACACTTAGTAGTAGTGTACATAAAAAAAACTACTGTGCATATACAATAAAATAAAGAGTGCCCATATGATATCATATGACACTAAAATTAATGTTGCTTGAAATTATATTGAAAACGATCAAGATTATTCTAGTCTGCATTGAAACGCGCGTCGCGTTGCCGGCGCTCGCGTACCGAGCGCCAACGCCATCTATCGAGCGTTATTTCGTGAAATCGGAGAACGCTCCAAGGATTAAGGGCTCTTAATTGATTAAAATTATCTTCTTATTAAAGATTCTGCTCTAACAAACAACTTAAACAACGTAACTGAAAATTATATTTACTGCCGGAAACCCAAATTCAATGCAGAAATAAAAAAACATTGCCCCATAAAAGGTCACTATACGTAACACACCCAAAGTCATTAAGAACCATTTTAAAGTAGGCTAATATAAGGGTACTCCAAATCCGGTAGCAATTGTTTTACATTGCACTTTCACTTTGCAATTAATATGCGCGTTATGATCGTATGTACGCGTTGCGTCACGACGCGTAACACCATGTGTACTGGTAATTGTGAACACCATGTACAGTCACGTCTGAAAATATCGATACGGAAAAAGTGCCAATAATATGTATACACGATCTTATTGCCCATGTATTAAAGTATACATATTTTTGGCACTTTGTCCGTATCGATATTTTCAGACGTGACCGTACAGTTGATTGTGTTGGTACTAAATGTATAGTCTGTAGAAAGTTGATGTGAATGAAAGGAAAGGACGTACTTTTGGATTTTGAACCCCCGACGCAAAAAGAGGGGTGTTATATGGCTGACGCCAATGTCTGTCTGCGGCATCGTAGCTCTCCAACGGATAGGCCGATTTCAATGCGGTTTTTTTTAACGTGAAAGCGATTTTTCTTGCAGTGGTTCTTGGCTATGTTTGATAGAAATCGATCCAGCAGTTTGAAGAGTATCAGCTCTTTTACAAAATGATTTAAAGCATTTATGGCATAAAATTGATGTTGTTGGCATATAGATATAGCGTAGGGTTTTTTTTTTTAATTTAATAGTGATAGTTTAGTTACTTGGATTTAATCGGGCGGCCGCGGGTACAAGCTTATATATACCAATATGTTGTACAGAACTTATGTACGAAATATTTTATTTTTAATATTTACCAGTCGTTTTTAAGCGAATGAAAATGCGAAAATTCATGGATGTACATAACATAAATCATAAAAGTTATTGTATGATTTATGTTCTTGACTGAGTCTTTATTCGGCGACTCGAATTCTTTTGAGTTGCGCTTAAAAGAGACTCAATAAAGGACTCGACTCGGGACTTAAAAGACTCAGAGGTTTGTTAAGTTCTGAGTCTCGTAAAAACAAGTCGAGTTCTTCAATTTAGACTCAAAAGACTCAAGTTCCTACCAACACTACTTTACGCTAACCCCTTCCTGCATACGAATTTACGTGTCAGTTATAATATTCAACGACAAGGTGCCCGTGAGCATTGCGAGAGATTTTAACGGTGCATTCCTGATGGTAACAGAAGCAAAAAATGTTATATGATTTTTTGGAAAATTCGACAAAAAAAAAAAAAAAATTTTTTCCCTTTTTTTGAACACTCCTGTACATAAAACATCATTTTTATGGATAAACACATAACCTAAAATTAACTAAAAAGTTATTTTTTTATTTGGGGGTAGTCTCTCGAATACATTTTTTAAATTTTTCGATGTCAATCAATAGGTATGGACATACTAGACTTCACAGTAGCAATACCGCAGTCAAAAATATGTTTTGTACCGACTTATGGCGAAAGAATGATTTCGAAAAACATTTAATTATCTCTGAAATTAGGCCTAATCCAGAAAATTTTATATGACATTTTAGTTTCTAAATATTACCAGGAATGATTAGTTAAATTGTCTCGCAATGCTCACGGGCACCTTGTATATTGACAACTATTAAAGCTCAATTCAAACAAATACCTCATTTTGTATGGCTAGTAGTAAAGGGCTAAGCCGCGGACGAACTACGGAACTCTAAAAAGCCCAATGTGACGTAATATAATGTTAGTCATATAGGTATGTTATCAGTTTTATCATCCAACATAGACCCTTGTCACTCCCGGGATGCGGGCGGACGCTTAAATTAAATGCTGAATACAAAAAGAAGTTGAATATGAATGAATAGAGCACTGATGCCGAGGCGTAGAGACATAACCAGACACTAATAGACAGCAGCCAAAACTTAAAACGTAAGAATATCAATTTTAATACCTAAATAGATGTTCAGATTGTACCAGAGTATTGCACACAGTTGCGCTGTCAACGAGATCAGTAACGTTCCATTTTACGTAACGTTGGACACGATCCTATTACTATAACTGATTGTCGATACGATAAGCGAGATGATAATGGCGTAATATATCTGTTAGTCTGTGGAAAGCCGGTGAGAATCAATGATATTTATTGAGGAGTTATAATAAAACATGTCGAGATCTTTGTTTAGTATTATTTTTATTAATAGTGTACTATTAACGAGCAACGATGGGGGTAAGTGAAATTTTGGATACGAGGGTAGTAATGTCCGACAGCCACAGGCTGGAGGGAATTAAAGACCCGAGTTTGCAATATTCTTACCCCCAGAGTTACACAGAATGTTTTTCATCACACTTGCGAAGAAAAAAACAAAATTTTAAGCGAATTAATTGTTAAATACGGTGATATATCAAACATTCGTCCGCCATTTTGTAATTTCTTGAAAGGTAAGGCATTGAAGGCACAGACCTATCCGGCATTCAGCCACGATTGAAAATTATGTAAAAATATTTTAAATGGCTGTTAAAAGAATCAAATTAAATAATTTTAATCATAAATAAAAATATTAAATTATAAACGTCAGTATTTTCAAAGTAAAACTCATTTATGCTACTTGGTTTGTATCTATAAGTGACATAAAAAAAGCTATAACTCCCTAGGGCCGTTGTCCTTCAGTACACCTGCATGAAATAAGATCTTTTTTGAGCAAGTGTGATGAAAAATTACTTTTATACAATAATTGGTAGGTAAGTACATGCAATCCTATGTACTTCCCCGGGCTTCAAACCGGGTTCAGGTGTTTAATGATGAAGAGGTAACTGACAAACAGACAGACTTATTTTTGTACTTATAATATTAAAATACAGAAAGGATTATACAGCATTTCATCTCCATTTCAATTAGTCGTGAGATTTGGCATTGTTAGCCGTTTTTTTGAAAAGCTTACTATAATTTATTTAATGAGAAGTGACTGTAATTTTGCCTATTAAGTGGCCCACTGATTACCAGAGGGCCTACCGCGAACCACGTTCGACGTGTTGCCTCCCTGTCATGCTTACGTACGAATTTACAAGTGCGACAGAGAGGCAACACGTCGAACGTGGTTCGCGGTAGGCCCTCAGTTCGCCGGACGATATCGGCCTGTCAGTTATTCGCATTTGCGAATTACTGACAAGCTGTTATCGCCCGGCGAAATGGTGATCAGTGGGGGCCCACTTTTGTCTAAAGGGGTTTAGAAATTCCCACGGCTCTGGTAGACAAGAAATCTAAATAAATTAGTTTTCGGATAATACATTTGCATAAGTATATATTATTTATAGTAAAGTTGGCGTATTTTTAGTTTTTAAATTTAATATGCGGGTACATATATGTATATGGTTAATATTTTTAATAGTACTATGCTATTGCCTTTACCTCCATATTTCGATATAAAAAATAATGAATATACATACATAATCGCATGCAGGAAGTTAATCCACTTTCAATAGCAACATCCGCTCTTTTATATTAAACGAACCCGTATTTAAATCGTTGATTGTCGAGAATCAACCTAAAACATATTGGAATAAAGTTCAATTTGATTTAGCAACTTGTCTGTCGCGTGGATAATAGTCTGATAGAGAACTGTGATGTGGAGGAAATATCGAATTTCTACTTTTTTATTAGCGTTAGATTATAACGGATAAGGTCAAATAAAAAGAATACTTACTTGTTCCTATAATAATATTCTAATCTTAAAAAAGAAATTCATTGGTAGTTGCCGACATTATAAAGTTAAAATGTTTAAGAATCTTACGTATGTATGCATGTCTGGGGCTCATTTCTCGAACGGTATTAGTCCACGAACTGTCAAGTCGTAGGTACGGGTTACCATGGCAACATACTATAGGTAAAAAAACTTAAGTAAGTCACCTGTTGTATGTAGTTGTGACGTGTTCGAATAGACAATACATGTTTAAAAGACACACACAAACAAAACAAATGTCTATTCGAACACGTCACAACTACATACAACAGCTGACTTAAGTTTTTTACCTATAATAATATTGGACTAATATGAAATGGGCCCCTGGTCTGATAATTGTTATTGTACCTATAGGTAAATACATAGTAGCTTAAACAACCAAAATTTGAATTTTCACTTCCCCGAATACTACATTAAAAAAAATTGCTTACTCGAAAAAAAAAAATTGTTATAAGTATTGTTTAGTTATGCCTAAAAGATTTGAAAAGCTCACTGTTCCGTATGGATTGAATGGAGGCAATCTGTAAACATTTTTCGTAAAAAAATATAAATATAAAATATATAATGATCTAAGTTGGTTAAAAATACAGGGTGACCTTAGCCATTGGACAAACCCTGAAATCCCACGTAGGGTTGCTTCTCAGGAATGCTCTGACGTTAATATTTTTTTTAATTAGAACAAATGATAAAAAAATAAATTGTTCGAACAAAAGTTATTTGCAATAATCGACAACAAAAAGAAACACACTGTGTTAATCTTGTCCAGTGTTTTTGAAAATTTTAAAAGTCAGAAACTTATTAGTGTCATAAATAAAAAAGATAATCAAAAAGGTCGAAGAAGGTTCCATACTATTCTTTGAGGATATTAGGTACAGTCAGCGTCAAATACTTTGTAGCAACCTAAGTAGCCAAATAGTTCGGTACACCATATATTTAGTATGGTGTACCGAACTATTTGGCCACCTTGACTGCTACAAAGTATTTGACGCTGACTGTACCTTAGGAGTTGTTAACACATACAGGCTGCTCCAAAGTAAAAAATGGTAATTTGTTAATTTCTTCGAAACCGCTACACCGGTTGTTATGATACTTTGTACACTGGTTCTAAATACCCTAATGCATATGTACATTTCGGCTTTGTCCAATGGCTAGGGACACACTGTATATAGATCTTAGATACGATACAGATACCTGTGTATAAAATTAAGCAACGTGTGAATCCATTATTCATTCAATCGAGAGCAATAATGTATAATATTTGTAATGATTGCTACCTGTTCCTTGATGAGCGTATTGTGCAAAGCTTTTTATTGTACTCAAAATACATATGTAATAATTATTGCTTTGCCGTTGGTCAACAAAAACTGAACATGTATAATCTTCACTGGTTTTGTAATAGCTACCTTAATAAATAACCTTAATATGTATTGACGCTTTTTGTACAGTCGGACTTATATTTATAATATTTACGAATCAGGATTTTTGAACTTCGATCGCTCGATTTCGTCACTCAAATATCGGTGGAAAACGACAAAATGATAATTTTTGAATTACGAGCGATAGAAATTGGGAATCTAGTGGTGTTGTGTTGACCACTCGTTTTCAGTTTTATTAGTAGAATTCAAATGCTTAGTAGTAAAGATAGTATTCAAGGCAGTCACACGAAATCGTGAGCTCGAAATTCAAAAATCATCCCCCGGTTACTATTTCGTTGTGATATGGGCCTTTAAATATTTCAAAGAGCAAATTACTTGTTTTTCAACGTATTTCCCCTAAGTGCTCTTTTTCTTTGACATAACTTCTCAGTGTCAGTTAGTTGGTAAGCGTTTTCTAAAATAAATAAATATTGAAAACCTGATTCTACACATCTGGGCATTCTTGGGCTCATTCTACTCAGAATTGACAGCATTCTCTATCCTAGGATTTAAAAAAGATGTCCCAAAACGTCCGTTCTATTACGTCACGGTTTAGTGTGGAAAAAAATCACTTGTATACCTACGTGCGTGACGTAGTGGAAACTACAATTTTCATACCTACAAATTTTTGGGACATTTTTTTAGCATCAGAATTGATTCTGAGTTGAAAAAACCCAAAAAAAAAACAAGATCTGTGTGAATCAGGTCTTCAATATTTATTTTAGAAAAAGTTCAGGTACAAGCCGTTTTCAGCGTGGAGTCTAAATGCCTGCTTAACCTTCATTTCTGACTTTCTATTGCTTTGAATCTTCATTATTAAACAGGTAGACATTTGATTCTTACAAAAACAGGATAAATTAGGAAAAAAAAAACAGCTAATATTTTCCTAGACAACAATCGTGGAGTTAAACTTTACTAGTCATATATCAAATTAGTGTCGGAATCAGTTAAAATGCCGCTAAAGTTATTTTTTTTTATAAATACCTACTTTTATTCAAATCAAATTTTAAACCACCGACAGTCCTTGAGTTACTATTATGATCATAGAGTAGAGAAGCCATGCCAATGTGTACCATGCGACCAAAACGTCTTAAGCGCCGTAAAAATTCATGGCGCTTACGCGTTTAGGTCTCGAGATTCACAGTCCGCTTTGGTTTGTTGTCAAAACAACAACTCATGGCGCAAAATACTGGGTCTCTGTAACGGTTCTATATGTAGTAATAATAGTTCAATACCGACAATACAATAAATAAAATTACTCATATTACATTTCGCAAATACATTCAATATGATATTGGTACATTAGAACGTTGGAACAATAAGTAAAGTAACATCTTTCCATTACATTACGGCTCAGGCTGCAATATCTTACCCAATTTATTATTATATTGCTTGCGAGGATACTTTATTATAAACTTATTTCATTTTCTTACTTTGAGTTTGAAAATTTGTATTTTGTAACCGAATGTTTCGAAAAGACGTAACCGCCATAAGAGATAATTTAGGTAGGGCGAATCAACTTTTTGACCTATGTTAACGGCACCAATCATGGGACATTTAAGAGAAAATTTGGAGTATTTTTGATATTCCACCGACACCTGTAAAATTTCTACCGCTTTACGCTTTAAAAGTTGAATGTCCAATTCGTCCTTTATGTTTTCTATGTATTTAATGAAAGCTACTGCAATTGGTTTCAATATTAATTCAACAATTAAAAAAGTGTTTTTATTTGCTCCAGTCATGGGATGTACGGCGCCATTCATTTTCAAAGTAACAAATACCTATCAATGAAAAATTAAATTTGTGCAGCTCTTGTTTATGGTAAAATATTGCCAGCGATTAAAAACTGATGGTAAATACTTGTTTTACAGGATTTGTATATACCATCCCATTACTGGTGCCTGTTCCATTATAGGGGTGTTTACTATACACTTCTTCTTCTCTAGCGTTACCAAAAATATCTCTGGAGTTACCAAGAAATCACGTTTCCAATTCTATGTTTGTGTAAGATAAAGTAAAATGTTATAGCATAAAAATTCACCCCCATCGTCGCTATAATTACTCAAACACGTATCTGATATACGTATCTCATATACCTATAGATACGAGGTTGACTAAGTATAGAGACGATA
This sequence comes from Cydia pomonella, assembly GCF_033807575.1. Lineage (NCBI taxonomy): Eukaryota > Metazoa > Arthropoda > Insecta > Lepidoptera > Tortricidae > Cydia > Cydia pomonella. The sequence continues at coordinate 3,018,438 of NC_084722.1, forward strand.
TTCTCCAAAAATATATAAAACTTTTATATAAACCATCAAGCAAAAGAAAGGCAGATGGCTCAAACAAATTTTACAAAAAGATTCTGTGGTCAATGCAATAAAAGCTAACGACTCTGCGGCGCTATCATGGTTGCATTTTTATAACCTGTCATCTCATGCATCACTTTCGCACTTACATGCTTGTTAGAACGTGATAGGCATGGTGACAGATGATAAAAGACCGACCATCTTAGCCCAACAGGTTCATCTTTTCTTTCACCTTAATCACAGTCCCTCGCCGCGTCTGTCTGTATGTTCGCGATAAGTTTAAAAACTACTGAACGGATTTTCATGTGGTTTTCACCTATCAATAGAGTGATTCTTGAAGAAGGTTTAGGTGTATAATTTGTTAAACTTCACGCGTCCGAAACCGGGGCGGGTTGAGTATAATATATATCCCGTTTTTCTCATTGAGGTTTCAAGAACTGTATCTCGCCTGAAATGGTGCAGCAAAAAATAGCTTTAAATTCCATTAACTTTGCCAAATCTACAGGAAAGACGCAAACGAAGCAAACTATAAAATGTGTATGACCCATAACTATAATAGCGGACCTCACATATGGGCAAATATTTACCCATTTACATGAGCATTTGAACACGAAGTTAATGATCTTAATAATGGATGCTGTCATTTAAACAAATTGTCTGTATAACGTTACATCTCCATTACTTGGAGCAATGGCTTGCTCAATTTCACTATTACTGCGATTGTTAAGTTAAACTAGGTATAAAGAGAGACCAGTATAGAAGTAGGACTGCTAATCACATAACAATTCTGCGGTCTCCTGAAAGAACGGTACGGGTGGCCTCAGCTGTCAGTTCAAACTTCAGACCTATATATATATTGTAAGATTAATAATTATTTTCCTTATTAATAATGATCGAAAATATAATAATATTAAGTGCTAATCTTATCTTTAAAATGTGTTGACGTGTAATGTATCATGCATATACGAAATAAATGAATATGAGTGTGAATATCAGCAGCATAATCGTAATATGCCACGTTGGCCTCAGGTAGGTAAACAAAAGTATTCTGTTAGAATCTGTGCTATTTGTTTCCGCCGGGCATAGATGGGAATAGGTGTGTTCATATGAATCCTTTATAGCGGCGGCCACGTGGGGCGGAGAGAAATAGTAATACACCAAAATCAGATGGTATATATTTTGCCTCGTAAGGCCCACGGAAATGTTTGTTTTTAAATTTGGAACTTAATTTATTTAACTAGGGAACAAATTAAATTATTTTATGAAATATTTTTTGATTTGTTATTTTTAGTAGTCACACTATACTATATACAAATTATAAACTGAAATAGATATCATACACTAAAGAAAAAGTTACCAAGTCCACCGGTAGCCGAGGCGGGAATCGAACCCTCGTCTTCAGCTTACGCGGCTAACGTTCTGGGCTATAACCACGAAAATTGAAGTTGATCAATTGCGGGCATTTTGCTCTGTCACTCTAATTACGTCTTAGTGAGAGTAAAAGAGAAAGATCCCCGTAATTTGCGAATGTCGGTTTTCGCGGTAGGCCCCCAGACCCCTAGACTACCGGCCACGACGGTACTCGTCCCAAATTATCTGGTGTGTTGTATGCTATCTTTCAAAGGCTAGGGGCCCTTGACCAACCCTAAGGGCGAGCAGTGTGTGCTTAAACTACCGTGACTTTACTGGATTGCGGTATAGCGAGAGAGATGGTGCTGCCATCTATCCAATATTTCTATAAGAGGTTAAATTTTGACTTAAATTTTTGTTTGTACAACTTACAAGTTCGCGGGGACTTTCGGGGTTAAGTTACGCCATTTGCAATCAATTAATTTTAACACAAACTCAACTTGCATCTGGAGTTGCAGGTGTACATAGGCTACGGAGACTGCTTACCATCAGGCAGGCCGTATGCTTGTTTGCCACCGACGTAGTACAAAAAAAAAAACTTTAATTTCAGGTTAGCAGTCTCAATATTTACACGTCTCTGGTACACAACCTGACCCGGTTACATTCACGTTGGTTCACGATAATGGTGAAAATGTTACATTACTGTTATTTTATTCGAACGTTTGCAATCGTTGCAATAATATTGAATAATAGGCGCCAATCTATCATTTAACTGACCTCGTATTTTTGTCTTAATGTATTTGTTTAGTGAACAGAATTGTGATCCATATTTGACTCACGATTCTAGTTTTATTTTATTTGAAAGCTTTTGATGCATATATCGGACCAAAATTCTTCTTCTCTCGTGTCGAGGTTCCCCTAAACAGTGGATGCCCAGAAAGCAGCGGTGCTGACAGCCCGGACCGTGGCATCTCTCAGGTCAGATTCAGGGCGGCTACAGGGAAAATCGAAATTCGTCAATTGCGGGCACTTTTCTCTGTCACTCTAATTACGTTTTAGTAAAGTAAAAGAGAAAGATCCCCGCAATTTGCGAATTTCGGTTTTCGCGGTAGGCCCCCTGAGCACGAGTGCGGGCACGCGGGGCAATCCAGCAGGTGCGCCATGGTTTGTGGTGCAGTCTCGCAAGCACACTGGATAGAGTGGCCGCAAAGCAGTCCCCATTCGACCAAAATTTAAAAAATATTTTTAAATAGTTAATATTTATAACAAGAACCCAATGGTTGAATGATAGAGGATGCCTTTAGGCATGAAGGCCGCCATTTGTAGATTTTCGTAGATTTAGTAATAGTTTTTAAAAAACAACGAGACGAGAAATTCAAAGTTGCATATATGTCAACAGGCAGTCGAGGTACACTTAAAAGAAAATTTGGAGTATTTTGATATTTTACCGACACCTGTATAATTGCTACCACTTTATGCATTAAAAGTTGAATGTTCAATTCGTCCTTTATGTTTTCTATGTACGAGTATTTAATGAAAGAAACTGCACTTTTTTAGGGTTCCGTAGCCAAATGGCATAAAACGGAACCTTTATAGTTTCGCCATGTCCGTCTGTCTGTCTGTCTGTCTGTCTGTCCGAGGCTTTGCTCCGTGGTCGTTAGTGCTAGAAAGCTGAAATTTGGCATGGATATATAAATCAATAAAGCCGACAAAGTCGTACAATAAAATCGAAAAATTTAATTTTTTTTAGGGTACCTCCCCTACACGTAAAGTGGGGGTGAAATTTTTTTTTCGCTTCAACCCTAGATTGTGGGGTATCGTTGGAAAGGTCTTTCAAAACTAATAGGGGTTTTCAAGAAACATTTTTTGATAAAGTGAATATATTCGGAGATAATCGCTCTGAAAGAAAAAAAAAATGTGTCCCCTCTCCTCTAACTTTTGAACCATAGGTCCAAAAAATATGAAAAAAATCGTGGAAGTAGAGCTTAAGAAAGACATTAAATGAAAACTATAGCGGACATGATCAGTTTAGCTGTTTTTGAGTTATCGCAAAAAGTTTTCCCTTCATAGTAAAAATACTTATTTTAATTAGGTACTGATTATGCAAATTTGCCTATTTGTTTAACTCAGGTGAAAGGTACCGTTTCATCCCTTGGTTAACAATTTACTATACTTTAAGCTCCAGTTTAGCTTATTGTGACGGAAGAGTAACTACGGAACCCTACACTGAGCGTGGCCCGACATGCTCTTGGCCGGTTATTTAAAACCGTCGTATCTGTAGTGGTCGTAATCGTTCTTATGCGCCGCCGCCGTTCAACTTTGTTAACCTCGGTACCTACTTATAGTAAAATTATTAAATTCATGTTATTTATTTCCTCAATATATACTTTATTATTATTACCCAACGTATTTATTTAGCCTAAACATTAAACCTACTTTCACATAATCTTATAATTATATCCACAAACAAACATATATAATATATGCATACCTATATTATTATCTACACAAACTAAAACAGTCTTAGCCATACAGTTTCCGACAAGCAGCAAGCAAATTCGTATTGTACGAAGGGTCGCCCTGAAAACCAGCGTTGTAGTAGGTAAGCCTGCTGAGGTTCGCTCCTTTTTAGCATCATAATTTTTAAAAAATTATATCTACATGTAAACATTAATTTGTGCCTACTTAAGTTTCATTTTAAGGCTTGTAATGTTTTGTAGCATTGCCTGTAAACATTTTTCAATGTTTACAGGTTATAATCAAATTATTATTAACAAATAAAAACTTAGTTTTTTTGCCGTCATGGATTGTATGGCGCCATTAATGTTAAAACAAAGTCTAATCTATGAAACAACAAATTTAACCAGCTCTATGGCGCTTGTTTATGGTAACATGTTGTGGTATGTAGGTGTGTTTACTATAGCTAATTTGAGATAAGTATTCTGTGTTGAGCCCTAGCATTCCCGCCACGTACCAACTAAATTAAATCGGCTCGGGATTGGCATTCCTGATATCCGAGAGTTTATTGGCTCGAATTCGTGAGTAACGCCGTGACGAGTAAGGCCCGTCCTTAGATATATATCAATAAATACAACTGATAAATATCACTGTTGAAATAAAAACACATACAAATAATAATATATACATACAAATCATTTAACTACTTACACCTGCACACGTTCCTGATGATGTTTGTAGCGCTGGTAACCTAAAGGTGAGAGCCGATCAATATTTAATAAGATATTGGGGCTTTCTTCAGTAAGTATATCTCGATAAATATTGATCGGAGAATAGAACTGAATAGGTATAACATAACACTCTTATTGAAAATATATTTTTCATCAAAAAAATTCTGTCCCAAACCCAAACTACGACATAAATCGATAAACTTTCTCTAATAAAATATTGAATTTTATTTGTATGGGATTTCTGGATATACTCGTAAAAATAGACTTTTCTCAGTTTTATGGATAAGTAAATATATTTTTTATTGTTCCACAAATGTATATTATATTGCCTATATATTGGTGTTGAAAAGAGTAGCTTTCATTTTAGTATTAATTTGTAATGGTACCTATACAATATTGGGTACCTCTGAATAGCATGAGGTACGGCCAGCAGCTAAAGCAGCGAAGGTCTTCAAAATGCTCAGAGGGCTTACCGCCTGCTTACCGCGAACCACGTTCGACGTGTTGCCTCCCTGTCACACTTACGGTCGAATTTACAAGTGCGACAGAGAGGTAACACCTCGAACGTGGTTCGCGGTAGGCCCTCTGATCTGAACACAACTTTATTGTGAAGAGAATAATTATGCTAATTTTGAATACCTTGCCCGCTTAGTTTAGAGCAGCGGTTCCTAACCTGGGGGTAATTACCCCCGTAGGGGTAAAAATGGAATTTTACGGGGTAATAAGCTCAATTAAATATAATATAAATTAGACCTGTAAGAAAGAATATTGATATATATTGGGAGTAGGCGTAAAATCGGGTTCCCTAGTAAGTCATAGGGGTGGCAGCACTGAAAAGTTTAGGAACCACTGGCTTAGAGCCTAATAAACCTTTCGCTTGGCTTAGAACTCTAGATTGTGTATAGAGTTTTTAGATTATTATGATTAGTTTATAGTTTTTTTTTTGTATTTGCTTGTGTTTTTTTATATTCTCTTTACGTTCTAATCCCAATGCCAACAAGGCCTAGTTTATCCTCTGGGTTGGAAGGTCTGATGGCAGTCGCTTTCGTAAAAACTAGTGCCTACGCCATATCTTGGGATTAGTTGTCAAGCGGACCCCAGGCTCCCATGAGCCGTGGCAAATGCCGGGACAATGCGAGGAAGAAGGAAGGATATAAAAGTAAATAAGGTACAAAAAGTTTTTAATATTATTCTTAGGTTTAGGTTTTTTTTTTGTAATTCGACATTATGAGACTATACATTTCTAAGTAATAGTAATACTTTAGTTTCAATTGATATTTCAGTGAATTGGATATATTATTATATATATATCGTTGACTAAGTACCCTCAGCACAAGCCTTATTGAGCTTACTTTGGGACTTAGTCAATTTGTGTAATAATGTCCTATAATATTTATTTTTATTTATTTTATAATTGTTTTTATAATTTAAGTTCCATGTTGTGATGCTGACGTATAAAAGTGCCCTTGTAGCCTATTTGCTGAATAAATGTTGGAGTTGAAGTACGCGTTCGGTATTAAAAACCTTCAAGCTATTTGGTTTATTCGTCTTCTAGTTTTAAATTAATTACATAGAAAAAGAGTACAATTTGATTTAGATGTGTACTAACCCTTTATCAGGCTGACGGTTCAAAAATGAAAATCGAATGTCAGTCTTACTCATCGAAAATAGAACACAAGTTTGAAGTGCCGTATGTGGGAAATATATCTCCCTTAGCCGGGTAAATCACGTTTTATAGCGTAGCCGGAAAACACTTTTTTTATTTTTTTTATTGATAAAAATGTTTACATGACATTACGCAGTTGAACCAATGCGTCACGAAACTTAGAGTAACAGCAATAATAATTATAAGTATTAACAATTATAAAACAATAATGGTACATTAACAAATTAAATTGGGACAGTTGAGCACCTAGCATCCATCGCCTCACAGAATCTCAAGCATTCACTATACACTGCCGCCCATCGCCAAGCAAATAGATCGCATTCAGGCGTCGATGCCAGGAGCGCATTGAGCAGTGAGAGGGCGCGGGACATGTCAGAACTATTTTCTGCCCGCGACTTCGTCGGCGTGGAATGATTGAGATGATTGATATAAACTATTCTATGTCCTTCCCCGAGCCTTAAACTATCTCCATGTGAAAATTCATCTAAATCGGTTCAGCGTTTTAAGCGTGAAGAGGTTACAGACAGAGATTAATAGAGAAAGAAAGAAAATACATCATAATGTGTGCAACTGCAAACATTTGATAACTATAAAATAACACACACAACACAAACTATATTTACTCAGTATCTTTAGGTAGGTATTTAAAAAAGCGGCCAAGTGCGAGTCGGACTCGCGCATGAAGGGTTCCGTACCATTTAAGACGTATTAAAAAAAAATCTACTTGCTAGATCTTGTTCAACATTTTACCACTTTGGACACACATTTTACCACTTTGGAACTGTCTCTCGCGCAAACTATTCAGTTTAGAAAAAAATGATGTTAGGAACCTAAATATCATTTTTGAAGACCTATCCATAGATACCCCACACGTATGGGTTTGATGAAAAAAATTTTTTTTTAATTTATTGACGTATTAAAAAAAAACTATTCACTAGATCTCGTTCAAACCAATTTTCGGTGGAAGTTTGCATGGTAATGTATATCATATATTTTTTTTAGATTTTTCATTCTGTTATTTTAGAAGTTACAGGGGGGGGGACACACATTTTTTCACTTTGGAAGTGTCTCTCGCGCAAACTATTCAGTTTAGAAAAAAATGATATTAGAAACCTAAATATCATTTTTGAAGACCTATCCATAGATACCCCACACGTATGGGTTTGATGAAAAAAAAATTTTTTTTTTAATTTTTATGACGTATTAAAAAAAAACTACTTACTAGATCTCGTTCGAACCAATTTTCGGTGAAAGTTTGCATGGCAATGTATATCATATATTTTTTTTAGATTTTTCATTCTGTTATTTTAGAAGTTACAGGGGGGGGGACACACATTTTTTCACTTTGGAAGTGTCTCTCGCGCAAACTATTCAGTTTAGAAAAAAATGATATTAGAAACCTAAATATCATTTTTGAAGACCTATCCATAGATACCCCACACGTATGGGTTTGATGAAAAAAAATTTTTTTTTAAATTTTTATGACGTATTAAAAAAAAACTACTTACTAGATCTCGTTCGAACCAATTTTCGGTGGAAGTTTGCATGGCAATGTATATCATATATTTTTTTTAGATTTTTCATTCTGTTATTTTAGAAGTTACGGGGGGGGGGGACACACTTTTTACCACTTTGGAAGTGTCTCTCGCGCAAACTTTTCAGTTTAGAAAAAAATGATATTAGAAACCTCAATATCATTTTTAAAGACCTATCCATAGATACCCCACACGTATGAGTTTGATGAAAAAAGATTTTTTGAGTTTCAGTTCTAAGTATGGGGAACCCCCAAAATTTATTGTTTTTTTTCTATTTTTGTGTGAACATCATAATGCGGTTTATAGAATACATCTACTTAATAAGTTTGAACAGTATAGCTTTTATAGTTTCGGAAAAAAGTGGCTGTGACAGAATCGGACAGACAGACGGACATGACGAATCTATAAGGGTTCCGTTTTTTGCCATTTGGCTACGGAACCCTAAAAAGCAAGCTGGTTGAGGGTAGATAAAAACATTACAAGATCAAATAATGTTGGTTAAAGTCAGGTCGTTTAGTGACAAATCCAGGCGGTTTTGTATTTGGTTGGTTAACCAAAAAAATTTATAACTACTATTGTACAGTCAGCGTCAAATACTTCGTAGCAGTCAAAGTAGCCAAATAGTTCGGTACACCATATATTTAGTATGGTGTACCGAACTATTTGGCTAAAATGTACAAATTGCTTGTTTACTTTTATTTAAATACTTAAAGATACAGAGTATAAGCCTGGACACTCTGGACCAACGTCATTCTGACGACATCGGAGTGGAAACTGTGGAATCGATATCAGCTGTCTGACTTTATAGTTCAACGGTCACGGCTTGAGATCCACTCGTCACGAGACTCACGTGGGGATTATTGATTGACCATGTGCAGATGACCACCCTTCGGCTTATTAAATTGGCTTATAAATTTTATACATGGGTATGTAGTGATTTTTCCTACTTTTACGAACTAACTTAACCTAATGAAATGGTGCCTATTCATACAGATCAACGTCATTCTGACGTGATTGCAATAGAATCGACTTCAACTGTCTGACCTTATACGTTTAACGGTCACGGCTTGAGATCCACTAGTCACTAGACTCACGTGGGGATTATTGATGATAGAGCATGTGCAGTTGAGCACTCTTCGGTTTCATATCTGCACGGTTACATATTATATGTATGCAGTTATTTTTCCTATGTTACAGTCAAGTGTAAAAATATGGGTGTACACATCTTACTCAAAAATATTCCAGTGTAATAAGAGCGTAGTACCATATTTATGAGACGATTCTCTCGATAGATATTTTTGCAGCTGACTGTACAATTTTTTATTTACTTTCCTGTAATCAAATCTTGCAAGTTAAATTTGCCCCACTTCCCAGTTTCCGATGAAGCTGAAAATTTGCACACATATGTAAATCGGATGACAATGCAATGTTATGGTACCATCGAGCTGATCTGATGATGAAGACAAGAGGTAGCCACTGGCAACTAAGTCAAATTTAGCTTGCAAGATTTGATTTCAGACAGACAACGGGACTGGTGAAACTAAGTAGAAACTTGTAACAATAGTATAAGATTTAATAAAGTAAAAGATACGATAACGCCGTAATCTCGCAAAATACACGCTTCACCTGTCAGTGTATTCTTTGCACGAGTCTAATGCTCGTATCTAAGTCTAGAGGACAGCGAACTTTAATCGACTGCTCCAAGTACTTTACATGTAGGTACTTATTTACAAAAATAACTTTCTTCATGTTTCAAAGCATGGATGGTAAATTTTTCTTAGTACCAAAACAACAAATTTACTACTATTAAAGTTCTGAATATTTTGTGTCAAATGCAAGTTAACCATATTTGTTTATTTTACCCCCATTTCTTTTTTGCCTACGAGAAGTAATTGTCCATGCAACCACGTGTGCTGTTAGCTGGCTTCCGAGCGGGGAACACGTGTGTCCGGTGCATTGTGTAGGATCTAATACTCCCGGGTGCGCGGGGGCATATGAATCAAGCGCTTTGAGTCGATCAATTCGATCAAGCGTAAACTCAGGGGTCCAATAACAAAAACTTAATTATCCGCCGTTCTTGGGGATTGCTATCTTCGGTAATTTATGTAATTACAATTTTTATTAAAGTTTTTAATTTATACCAAAACGACAACAACACAAATACAAAAAATAGGTAGTTACAAAAAAAAACGCAATTAAAAAGCATTACAGACTCGTACGTAAGTTATTATTTATTTATTTAAAAAAATTTTGCACAAAAGAAAAACTTAATGTACAAAAGGCGAACTTAATGCCATGAGGCATTCTATACCAGTCAACCTTAGGGCAAAGCAGAAAAGATTGTAGGCGGTGCGTTTAGTCATTATTATTATCATTTTATTATATTTATTATACAACGTGTCTCTACCCTCTAAGAACATTCCTGAGAAGGAACTCTGCTCGGGATCTCAGTCAATGTCCAGGTCAAGAGAGCTGAGACGGTTCTCTATTGTTTCCCATAAAGTTTTAAGTAATAAAAAGTAAAAGTAAAAGTAAAGTAAATATTCTTTATTGCACCACAAAGAAGACAAATTAAAAAAAAAAAAAAAAAACAGATAAAATAATGTATTGTTTGTCCGCATTTCGTTAGCTATAATTTGGTTTTCCTCTGAAACGCGTAACTATTCAGGATTGCCATAAAACAAACCTAACCCAGGCGCGGATACAAGATTTGGCTTAGGGGGGGGGCCATTTTGAGAAAATCATATATTTTTGCACAGAAAATAAGGTAAAAAAAAATTTACTCAATTTAGTAATGTGAGAGCCAGGGTTTTAGGGGGGGGGGGCATTGCCCCTATGGCCCCCTTGTATCCGCGCCTGACCTAACCTAACCTATCTATAGTACAGCCTAAGGAAATTTTCTGAAAAGTTAACTGTTTCAGAGTTATGACTAATGATAATATGACTATCTACAATATGACTTTCAATAATTATGCCAAACAAAGGGATCCGAGTAGAGACACATTGTATATGTATATCGTAGTCTACTACCCACAACAAAAACCTTATTGAGCCTACTGTGAGACTAGGTCGATATGTATAAAATTGTCCTCGTACCTATTCATTTTTTTTAAACCATCGTTGAGATAATTTTGACTGTATGAGGTTAAATTAGGAGTATGATTCTGTCAGTTGGCATTAAAATTAAACTTAAATATATCTTTATTTCAGACCCAAAAGTCCATATATGGTTAGTAAAATTAACTTAAAACCTATATTACTTACAATGGTTATGCCAATCAGACCTAATTGACACAGGTCAAAGTAGATCTGACCTGCTCCATCCAATACCACATTATGGGGCAGCTAAATCTGTCCGCAATCACCTTCATAATGCTGTTTCGATTTTCCCTTACGCGACGTGATTTTTTTACGCATAATCGCGTGAAAATCGTCCGTGTGCGCTCGGGAACATTCCTGATGCACTGCACCATTTTGATGGAAGTCTCAACAGCATTCTGAAAGCGTTGTTGAATGCGAAGGGCATTGTAGGCTCGTTTCGTATACCGAACCCAAAGACCGCTAGAGTAAAAAGAATGGCTATATGCTTTGAATAGTGTTATTTTTACTTCCACGGAGCATCTAGCGAATCTTCGAGCCAGCATTAGGTACTCCTAACCATTATTAATGTTGACTACATTACGTTGCAATAAAATGTTACCTATTTCGTGACTCGCACAATAATATCAATAGATTTAACGTCTAAAATAAATAATACTTGAATTGTAACGAAACACAAATCCCCGATTAGATTACAGTTACCACGAACGAAACGAGATCAGCTGATCACAGACAGAATTACAACCATTGCTTGCAGGATGCTGTATAATGTTACTTAAATAATATCTAATAATGTGTCAATATTGGTACCAAATCCTACTATATTCATTAAGCTTACTTTTCGACAAAAATTGGGTTTTTCCTCAGTTTGGTTTTGCTCTATAGTTCGTTTTTTAGCATTAGAAAAAAGCTAAACTATCTTGACGTCTTTTTATTGCAAATTAATGAAAACCGCTTTTTAAAAATTAGTTTATATTACTTATAAAAGCAAAAGAATGTAAATAATCGTTTATGATTTATATTTGTTACATATTTTTCTCTGACTTATTTTTTTTTAAATAAAAACCGGCCAAGACCTTCTTTCTAATACAAAAAACTATAGTTTCGGGAGAAACCGAACGTCCGAAAAATGATTATTTTGCCGATCACTCAATAAACCGAAACTTTTCTTTTTTGTATACTACGTCGGTAGCAAACAAGCATACGGCCTGACTGAGACAAGCAGTCTCAGTAGCTAAGTAGCTATGTACGCCTGCAACTCCAGAGGACTTACATGCGCGTTGCCGACCCTAACCCCCCCCCCCCCCCTCGTTGAGCTCTTCAGTTAACACTACCGAAAATTCAGTTTCAGCGCGAAGGTTCGGTGGTTTCTTGGCTGAAATTGGTTCAGCCGAAACATTTTTATGTCAGAACCCGCCATCATCGAACCGTAACTTCGGTGGGATAGTAACTATGATCACATGAATGGATCAACCAATACGGATATGACAGCCGTGCTTGTTTGTCTACGTGACAGCTTGATAATGAATAAATGATTCCAGAAAAGTGATAATAGTGGTTGTATCTAAGGTCCGACCGAGAATGCTTTTTTTGTCTCGGCCGAGACCGAGACCGAGACCGAGATCCGAGACCGAGACCGAGACCGAGAATTTATAAAATAGAGAAAAAATACGAATTTTGCACTAAAATTGTTTTTATAATCGAAATTCGACGATTTAGCAGAAAAAGTTATCATAATCAATTCCTAGCGCTATTAAACAGTATTTTTAGGGTTCTGTAGCCATAATGGCAAAAATCGAACCCTTGTAGTTACGTCATGTCCTATGTCTGTCGGTCTGTGCGTATGTCACAGCCATTTTACTCAAAAACTATACGGTATATTTTATAACCAAAGTTGGAACGTAGGTGTAGATGTATTATGTAAGTCGCTTCTTAGTTTCGAAAAAAATAATGTAAAATATATTTTCAAATATATACTCCGTATAAATGTAACAAAAAGTAAAAAAAAAAAACATGTGGCTCATCATTAGATAGGTCTTTAAAAATACAGAAAGGTTGCTATAACGTTTTTTTTAGGGTTCCGTAGCCAAATGGCAAAAAACGGAACCCTTATAGATTCGTCATGTCCGTCTGTCTGTCCGATTCTGTCACAGCCACTTTTTTCCGAAACTATAAAAGCTATACTGTTCAAACTTGGTAAGTAGATGTATTCTATGAACCGCATTATGATGTTCACACAAAAATAGAAAAAAAACAATAAATTTTGGGGGTTCCCCATACTTAGAACTGAAACTCAAAAAATCTTTTTTCATCAAACTCATACGTGTGGGGTATCTATGGATAGGTCTTTAAAAATGATATTGAGGTTTCTAATATCATTTTTTTCTAAACTGAAAAGTTTGCGCGAGAGACACTTCCAAAGTGGTAAAAAGTGTGTCCCCCCCCCCCCCCCCCGTAACTTCTAAAATAACAGAATGAAAAATCTAAAAAAAATATATGATATACATTGCCATGCAAACTTCCACCGAAAATTGGTTCGAACGAGATCTAGTAAGTAGTTTTTTTTTAATACGTCATAAAAATTTAAAAAAAAATTTTTTTCATCAAACCCATACGTGTGGGGTATCTATGGATAGGTCTTCAAAAATGATATTTAGGTTTCTAATATCATTTTTTTCTAAACTGAATAGTTTGCGCGAGAGACACTTCCAAAGTGAAAAAATGTGTCCCCCCCCCCTGTAACTTCTAAAATAACAGAATGAAAAATCTAAAAAAAATATATGATATACATTGCCATGCAAACTTCCACCGAAAATTGGTTCGAACGAGATCTAGTAAGTAGTTTTTTTTTAATACGTCATAAAAATTTAAAAAAATAATTTTTTTCATCAAACCCATACGTGTGGGGTATCTATGGATAGGTCTTCAAAAATTATATTTAGGTTTCTAATATCATTTTTTCTAAACTGAATAGTTTGCGCGAGAGACACTTCCAAAGTGAAAAAATGTGTGTCCCCCCCCCCTGTAACTTCTAAAATAACAGAATGAAAAATCTAAAAAAAATATATGATATACATTACCATGCAAACTTCCACCGAAAATTGGTTTGAACGAGATCTAGTGAATAGTTTTTTTTTAATACGTCAATAAATTAAAAAAAAAATTTTTTCATCAAACCCATACGTGTGGGGTATCTATGGATAGGTCTTCAAAAATGATATTTAGGTTCCTAACATCATTTTTTTCTAAACTGAATAGTTTGCGCGAGAGACAGTTCCAAAGTGGTAAAATGTGTGTCCAAAGTGGTAAAATGTTGAACAAGATCTAGCAAGTAGATTTTTTTTTAATACGTCTTAAATGGTACGGAACCCTTCATGCGCGAGTCCGACTCGCACTTGGCCGCTTTTTTTATTAAATAAATACTTTTGACAATAATCGATTTTAATAAAAAAATTTTGTGATCCCCTCTAACTTTTGAACCGGGAGAGCAAAACCATTAAAAAAATTCTAAATAAGCAAATAATTTTTCAGGAAAATTATTTTGAATATGGAAGAGTTATAAAAAAACTGATCTTCTTATTAAAACGACGAAAGTGCTACTAACATACGCTCTTTTGCTTGTACGGCTTTTTTGTATTGTGTGAAAGTACGGAACTTTCCATTATGCGTGGTCCGACACGCACTTGGCCGGTTTTCTTTTCAGTACGAATGTGCACAAAAAGAGGTACAATAACAATAATCTAAATAAGGAGTTATATATTGTAACCCAAAAAATCCGCCACAAGTGTCGTTTTGTACTTACCTACTGCTTTGCTTTTTCCTGTTAACACAAATATATTTAGTATCAAAATATCCAGTGTCATCTTCCACTCACAACAAGTTAATCTAAGTCACATCCCGATAACAATATACACCCATTTATTCATCAATAACAACTACCACAAAACGAAAAAAACCAAATGAACAAGTCATTACTTGCAACCGCGCCTATCCGATCCCAACACTTAGTATTTGATAAGTAATTGGCTTAAAATGTGGCTATGAAACCAATTTAAATCACAAAAAACGTCACACCAACCGGGCGATGCAACCAACGAGTGGCTTAGACCCCGGGGCTCGTGCGCGGAAAATTCAAATTCACCAATGATAACTCATTGCTTATTCTCGGTCTCGGCAAGAATCTCGGCCCATTTTGGCCGAGAGCCG
Source organism: Cydia pomonella (assembly GCF_033807575.1). Classification (NCBI taxonomy): domain Eukaryota; kingdom Metazoa; phylum Arthropoda; class Insecta; order Lepidoptera; family Tortricidae; genus Cydia; species Cydia pomonella. The sequence continues at coordinate 3,033,509 of NC_084722.1, forward strand.
AGACCGAGATCTCGGCCCGATTTTTGGCCGAGAATGCCGAGACCGAGACCGAGACCGAGATCTCGGTCGGACCTTAGTTGTATCTTTAGACGACCGGTTTGGCCTAGTGGGTAGTGACCCTGCCTACGAAGCTGATGGTCCCGGGTTCAAATCCTGGTAAGGGCATTTATTCGTGTGATGAGCACGGATATTTGTTCCTGAGTCATGGGTGTTTTCTATGTATTTAAGTATTTATAAATATTTATATATTATATATATCGTTGTCTAAGTACCCTCAACACAAGCCTTATTGAGCTTACTGTGGGACTTAGTCAATTTGTGTAATAATGTCCTATAATATTTATTTATTTATCTTTCAATAATATAAAATGTGACACTTACTTTAATAAATGCCCTAACCAGGATTTAAATCCGGGACCATCGGCTTCATAGGCCGGGTCACTTCACTACTTACCCACTAGGTCAGACAGGTCGTCAACTATGTTGATATGCGATTATCGATGAAGTTTGGAGAGGCCAATAATTTAGCGCAGGAGCATCAATATTTGGTGACACATGCATGTGAACAATGTGACTATGTGAACATCGTAGAAAGCTGACAAATTTTCGCGCCATATTTATGTCGAACACCCGCGCTAAGGTGTTCGACATAACGGAACCAGACGGGACGTAATTATGTCGTGCGAACCTAATGTATTTAAACTTTATAGCACAAAATATATAGGTACAACAATGGCGGACTTAATGCCAAATGGCATTCTATACCAATCAACCAACCAAACAGAGACAATTGGTGCAGAGATAGAACAATAAAAATCAACGAATTAAAAAGAAAAGCAAACTAATATACTTATGAACTACATATATTACAAAAATACATGCGTACATATACAGGGTGGAATTTTGTAATGCCACCTGAAGGGAAAGTACTCTTAATACTGTAGATAGAAAATTTTACTCAAAGAAAACATTCCTTTATTTTTTTAAAGAAAGAAAACTGCATTCAAAGATTTTTAAAAATTCGCTTGCCGCACCCGGTAATCGAACCGACTAAAATCTCTAAAAGTTGCACCCTGTACTTTTATTGCATCGATCGTTAGGGTCAATTATAAGGATGAAATCTCTCTAACAAACTTCATAAATTAAATGAAAGGAAAACAATGAAATCTTAAATTATTTTAATTATTTACAAAAAATGGTAAACTAACTAATTAATTACTCGAAATGGGCTCCATCTTGGTTACACAAATTTATTCTTCTAACGAATTCATTTCTAGTAACCTTTAATAACGTGTTGTGGTGAATGTTATAAATCGTATTCTGAACTTCAACTCTCAACTCGTTTACATTCTCATAAGATTTAATGTAAATTAGATTTTTTACTTATCCCCACAAAAAAAAATCTAAAGGGGTGAGATCTGGTGATCTCGCAGGCCATCTGATTGTGCCGTTTGTACCAATCCAGGTATTAAAATGGTTATTAATGTAGGCAGTAGTGATTCTGCTGTTATGGGCTGGAGCACCATCTTGCTGTAGAATTATTTGGTTTCGCTCTTCCTCGGGGAAACCATTTAACTTATTTCTTAATAAATCCAGTATTTCTAAATACTTGACAGTGTTTAAGTGACCTTCGTACACATGGACTAACACAACCATGATGCAATAAAAGTACAGGGTGCAACTTTTAGAGATTTTAGTCGGTTCGATTACCGGGTGTGGAGAGCGAATTTTTAAAAATCTTTGAATGCAGTTTTCTTTCTTTAAAGAAATAAAGGAATGTTTTCTTTGAGTAAAATTTTCTATCTACAGTATTAAGAGTACTTTCCCTTCAGGTGGCATTACAAAATTCCACCCTGTATACTATATATATAATATTGATGAATATTATTCGAACTCTTGTTTAAGCAAATGCTTGCGTAACATGCGCTTGAAAGAAAACTTAGAGCTTGTCTGATATTTAGAGGGAGTGCATTCCAAAGACGACTAGCCTGAACGGCGAAAGAATTGGTCATAAATCCAGTGCGGTAAGACGGTATGTTCAGTTTGGGAATGGGTTTGAGAATTTATGTACGAAAATGATGCCAAACTAGACCTGAGCCTCTACCGCGAACCACGTTCGACGTGTTGCCTCCCTGTCACACTTACGTATGAATTCAAAAGTGCGTCAGAAAGGCAACACGACGAACGTGGTTCGCGGTAGGCCCTCTGATGAGTACTACAGATAGCTAGAAACAGAACGTAAACTGGACAGCCGGAGCCGCCTTTTCTCCCTTCCTTTCGTAGGTAGGTAAGAGATAATCTCGTGGCTCGGATATTAGATCAGCTTAGTATTATCCACGGAACAATCATGCCAAGCGGCATGAAGTCGCCTGAGACCTGAGACAAAGGTGCATAGTCACTACACTTACTTCCCCTATTATTAATAAAAATCAGGTAATCTCAGTCCATAGTTAATCATTGTACGTTAATCTGATTTAATCTACGTGAACAGATAAAGTGGGCGTAGCTAGGTGTAACCTCATAAATCCGTAAAGTAGAAACCATATCGGTTACTTCCCGCACTTTTACGTTATCCATTTCCTTTCAAACGAAAAAGTATTATCGACCATAGACATTCATGTAGTTACGGCATCTTTATTAAAAACGTTAAGACAAGTGTTCTGTACAACATTAAATTCAAATTGATTTTGCTAATGTCGTCTAGAATTTGTGTATGAACCTTGAATAGTTTATTAGATAACCTTTCTAGGCTATCGAAAGTTAAAGTTCTAAGTGTACTTTTTGTATTCGCTCCATGCATGTCTGTGGCGCCGCCCAAGCGGCCAAAGACGGAACTTCCTGGATTCAACGGGCATGGGCATTAGTAATGAACTTTAAAGGGCCGTTACAATAGACCACTGATTGGTCGACGTGGCATTCTAAGACCCGCAACACAGCAATAATAATAATAAATAGCGGCCTAGTGCTTGTGCTTATTTGACAGTTGGCGCCTGCCAAATAGTATGAAGATGTCGTCCCACGAAAGTTCATATTTTCACCACGTCGTGCGTTGGCGCCACACATAGCCAAGACGATAGAAGCAGAAAGACATAATGGACACCGAAACTATGGACGCCTAGAACTCCAGTAGTCATATGAGCGTTGCCAAACCTTTATACGTTTGTAGTTTGTACCCACGTAAGTGTAAAGACTAGATGATGATAATTATCATGAATAAAAGAACTGAAAACATAGTTATTATAAGTTAAAATGAAAACCTTTAGGAAGTGAGTATGCTTATTAGCTTGTGCTCACGTCTTTTGCGTAAAATGCCTAAAACCAAACAAATCGTAATATTACGAATCGTATTATTATATAATAAGACAAAAACCATACTCTAAGAGATAATCGTTTGTTTTGTTTGTCGAAGGATTTACGTCACAGACGCCACAGATGGTAGCACTAAGATACTTGTTATAAAAATATAAACAAATACAAAAATGGACGAATTTAGAATAACGTACTTATACCTAGTTTTCATATGTTTTAGAGCATTTTTGTCTGTGATTTGTCTGTCAAAGGCCAGTTAAAAGTGTAAAACAGTCGTGCTTCGGCACCATTAGTGATGCAAGTTCCTTTGTACAGTCAACATCTTATGTTTACATTTTTCAATATACACACCGTGGGTCCATATAACCTGATATGTTTTAACCACGAATTCCAGAGGTAATAAGGAGCAAAAAATGTAATATGACAAATTTTGGTCAAATTGTAAAATTCGGCAAAAAAAACATTTTTTTTGTGTTTTTTTTCTACACACGGCACGTTATTTACATCTCCTTTCCTTCCTTCCGTCCTTTTTTCATCTTGGCGAAAAAATAAGTAAAGTTTTTTTTACAGATGCATTTTGCGAGTTTCTATTAGAGTGTCTATCAGTAAGTACATCTAAACCAGGTATGTCTAAACCAAAAGTCACATAGAGGCCGTGTCGCAGCTAAAAAGACGTTTCTCACAATAATTGTTATTATCTCTAAAACAAGACCGATTCCAGAAATCTCTGTATGATATTTTAGTCTCTAAATGCGGTCAAAAATACACCTTTAAAATCTGTTGGGCTATATGGGCCTACGGTGTATATATAGACAAAGCTCTTGGTATATATTTATGATTTAAGAAAACGGTGCACATGATTGACACGTATCTGACACGTATAACTGACAGTTATTCCTTCTCCATACCCCGCGCGCAGCTTTTATTATTACGCAATACATAATTTCCCGTGATTGGTGGCTTAAATGATATAAGTCAAACATCTTGCGCGGAATTACAATATTTAACGTTGTCAAAATGCGCGCAGGCAGGTACAGTTGTGTCGCTTGCGGCACAATTTCAATGGGCTCATTTTTGAGTTGTAGTTAGATTACTATTATAAACATAAATTGCATTCCATTATACACCGTAAGCCGGTAAAACTCGACTGTTATTTTTTGGCAAAAAAAAAATTGTGCGTTTTCTGCACACGACACGTTATTTCTTTTTACATCTTGGCGAAAAAAAACATTACAGTAAATAAAAGTTTATTTATTTTATTTACAGATCAAAATTGGGAGGTTTGTCTAAATCAAGTCACATAGTGGCTGCGTTGCAGGCTCGCAGCCAAAAAGGCATTTTTCACTAAGTTATATCAAAAACAAATTATCACAAGAATCGTCATTATCTCTAAGACAAGACTGATTTTAGAAAACTATGATAATATTTTAGTCTTTAAATGCGGTCAAAAATACACCTTTAAAATCTGTCGGGTTTTACCAGCCCACGGTGTATACATTCTAGTTCCTTGCATTTATAGCCTTATTAGAAACGAGTAAGGTGCAACACTCTCAACATAACTTTGACATCAACTGTACAGGGAAATTGATTTAAATTGCTAGAGAGCTCTACTAATTCTGTTTTCGAGTCCATTTAGCTGACGAAGTGGACTTTTAACATTGTCAGCCTTTAACTAGGTACTTATATATGTTGGAGGGATACTTTAATGTACCTAGCAACCCTCGTTGAGTTACAATTTATTGAAAATGAGGGTTGACAAAAATACATCCCTAAATTCGCCTTAACTTTAATGTTCAATGTTGTAATCATAATGATTCCATTATAAATTACAAGCTTTTATTTAACCTTTTGACCGCCAAGGGGGCGTCCATAAATTACGTGAGGTGTTTTTTTCAATTTTCTGACCCTCCCTCCCCCCTTGGTGAGATGTCGTGAGATTTTATTCAACCCCCTCCCCCGTCCCCCAATCTCACGTGAGATTTTTCAGAATGTGGGTTTATTACGTAAACGCGTTGGATTGTTTATTGTAAAAAGAAAAAACAATTTGGTTCGTGCTTTTATTTACGACTAGTTTAAGCATGTACATACAATTTGGATTAAATGGACCAAAATAGTATTTTTTTTTTTTCAATCAGAGAATAAATTGCGTGATATTTGTCGAGACCCCCCCTCTCCCCAACGTGAGATTAGATGAGATTTGACTCGACCCCCTCCCCCCTTTAATCATCTCACGTAATTTATGGACGCCCCCCAAAGAAAGATGTCATATGACGCGCGCGGCTACAGCCCAATATCAACCTTCATGCGTACCGACAAGCTTCACGATTACGCGCCGCGTACGATAGGCGTGGCGTTCAAAAGGTTAAAGATAGTTTATTTTCCAACTAGGCAGATTACAATGCGCTTATGAACGGCTCTAACCCTACCTCTGAAAATCCGAGAAGATTTAAATCCCTCTTAAATTGTAGGAGGTTATCCCAATATGGGACCGGCAATAAACTCGGCGGGACACATCTTTTCAAAACATTACATCTTTAAGATGCATTAAATAAAAGATACAATTTAAATTAATATGGAGTTCAAAAAACACTTGCAATCTATCTAATGTGCCTAATATGTATGTATGTCACTATGTTTGTACAGGTGAGATCTTGCAAGTTAAATTTGACCCATTTCACGGTTTCCGATGAAGCTGAAAATTTGCACACATGTAAGTTGGGGACAATGGTGTACCATCTAGCTGATCTGATGACGAAGACAGAAGGTGACCATAGGAACTCTGGAATAAAACAGCGCAACCTAATTGTGGGAATTTTTAGAATTGTCTCGAAGAGTATTATATAATATAACTAATAGATAGATATAATATAAATAATATAACTAATAAAGTTGCCTGTGAAAAGGAAAAGTTAAGGAAAGTTAGCGACAAAGCTTGTAACAAAAATGATTTTTTTTGCCAAAATTTATTGTATCATGAATTCATAAAATATGAAGCGCTCCTCCTCTTCACACAGAATCCCGATCTCAGACAATGTATGTTGTAATTTTCCGTTGTAATACGAAAATTCCATACGTTTTTGTAACTGTGTAGAAGGTTTTTTAGGACATACGGTGAAATTTCGCTTATATTGAACATAATTCTATCTATTCCCCAAATTTTACCGAATTCAGACGAAAAACACAAAAAGGTTTCTACAGCAATCTCATTCACCTGGCTATACCTATTTGCAAATTCCCAGGAGATTTCACTCAGCAGTTATGGTTGTAGACGGAACTTGGCACGGGTTTCACCACCAAAAATGAGATGCTAATACAGCGGCATCTCTTGGGAATTTGCGAATAGGTACGGCCAGGGGAATGAGATTTTTGTAGAATGACCCAAAACCGACAACAAAATGAAATCTGCCCAGAAAGTAAATCGTTATAAAAGCAAATAATTTTCACACAACCATAAAAGATTAATAATAGGGTTAAGATGTACTAACACTAGTATTGTAAGTCTGTATATAACTAACAATCTATGGGCAAATTGGCCTAAAATAAAGAAATAAATTAAATTAAATTAAAAAACTTTCTTTATTTCTATGATTGTCTATAAATTGATTCGGTTAGTAAATATGAAATGATGCAAATATAGCGGGAAAGTAAGAGTGCAGTCGTGACGTCGGGACCGGGGGCGGCACGAATGCAACTCACGCGCAGGTTGTGACTTGTGACGTTTCTCGTGAAAGGGAGCTTAGGACGTTGCCCGGCAAAAATGCGTTTTAAGGGCCCCCCTGATTGTTGCGCGATTGTCAGCGATCAGCAAATAACTGACAGGCCGATATCGTCCGGCGAACTGGTAATCAGTGGGCCCCTTGACGACCTTGCGAGGTTCTGCGTAAAAAGGGATCTTAGGACGTTGGCCGGCAAAAATGCGAATCACTCTGATGTTCCGTGTACAAAGGGAGTTCAGGTCATTGGCCGGCAAAAATGTGAATCATGCGCAGGTTGCGACTTTCTACGTAAAAAGGGATCTTAGTACGTTGGCCGGCAAAACCACCGCCACCGCTAACGTGAATGACACGATTGTAAGGATCATTATTTATAAATAGCTTATATTTTGACTATTCTTATTTTTAGCTTATAATATAAAAGAGTATCAATGGACTCCTACTTGTCACTGGTTCCCGCCATTTTGAATTGTTATAACAACCCGTCTTGTGCATGCAGTGACAAGCGGCCTTAAATATGTAGCCTCTCCACTCCTCAATTATTATTGAATAATTGAAAACAATAGCACCGAATTATTGACAGTTAAAAGCTCTCAAAGCATTTTCCTTCGTCTGTAAACTACCGCCAATATAAATTGACCCGCATTGCTATAAGTGTTACCATTTAAGAGGGAAGAATAGTTTTGCGATCTTAACCGAACGTAGGAACGTACAATTTTGATGAAAGTTCCATTTCGGGAGAAAACGGTTTTAACTAAATCACTTTGATTTTGATATCAATCGTTTCAGCATAATACTCGTTTGTTCTAGATTTCGCTTTAGAAAAAAAACCTAGTTTTTAAAAACAAACGGCTTAATTTGACCAAGTTTTATTCACATATTATACGTTTGTTTTATAAAAACTATGTATTTAAAAAAAAAAAGCAAAACCTATAAACCTAGAATATATTATGTCAATGTCAAACTGGTGGTAGCCATACTAGTGTTGTGTATTTTGAATAAAGAGTCTAATACATGTCCCAATCTATTGTCTTTGCTTGCAACACACATGGTACAATCCAAGAAGACTAAGAATATATAGATGGCTATTCAGATGAGACCTTTTTGAATTAAAACGACTCCTTACAAATTTTGTAGTGTGATTATTTGATTAAAAAACGCCTACGATATCGCATCACATCATGTGTGAGTAGGGTGAGTGTAATATATGTGTGTAGGACATATAGGCCAATTCGAATATGCACTGACATGAAACCGATATTAGAATGATATATGGAATCATATATCAGTTAGCTGTCAAATATTTGGTCCTTAGGATCCAAGGATGGATTTAAGAGAGATTTTAGATGTAAGTATTAAGTTTTAGGCGGGGGTTTAGATTTTTGATGTAAGTTTCAACTTCTTGATATCTATATCATTTAAACTACTAGGCCAAGTTTGGTATCGTGTTCGTATAAATCCGGGATGCCGAAATTATTTATGGTATCATATATATAGACACTATTCCGAAGTAAAAACATATAAATAATGAAAAAAACAAACCTTTTTTAAATTCCTCTTAAGTTAAAATTTGGTATAGAGATAGAAATAAAAAGGCCCGGGAAAGAACATAGGAAAGATTTTATCCCAAAAAAAATCCCTCAGACGTCGTCGACGCTGAAACGTCACTATAAATTGTAATAATATATAGAAATAAAGTTTTGCATAGAAAACTTCTTCTCGCTCTTTTTTATCTGTGTACTATACCAATTTTGTCCCAAGGACTGAGACATTTACTTTTCATATAGATGTACTTTTTGTTTTACATATAGATTATTACGTGTATAATTAATTTATCTCTGTTTATTTACGTTATTCATCTTTGTAAACAATGCTTTTCCGCTGATAAGACGTCCGTGATCATTAAGGGCCGGTACAGACGGACTGCAACTCGACCGCAACTTGTATGGGAACTGCATACCGACTGCACTCCAACTGCAACGTCGACGTGCAGTTCCCATACAAGTTGCAGTCGAGTTGCAGTCCGTCTGTACCGGCCCTAAGACTGAGGCAACGATAGAAGGCCGAGAAATCGGACTAATTTTTGACTTCGAACTGAGTCACGAAAAATAAAAGAAAGTTTCCTTTGCAACTAGGGACCAGTGAAGATGCTGGTTCGATTCTGGCCTCGGTTACCAAAGTTTACTCTAAGGAGCTGTTAACACCCAAATTCGTTAAAATTTATGTTATTTACTTAAGCAGTTTTTTAAGAAAAACTTGTTGTTTTACTAAAGCAAAAATATATAATAATATATATAATATATATATAATTAATATTCATCATATTAATAGACGTGGCCGTATTTGATACATTGGACGAAATCGGCTCGATAATATTAAATAATTGCAAAGATTGATCTTAAAGTCCATTCCACCATTAAACGGTTCTATGTATATTCGGCACAGACGGATTATGTATAGTTAAATAAAGAATAAGAAATGATTAAAATTGAGATTAAAACTCCATAATGGCCGCTAAATTGCAAAATGCATTGAATGCTGTGCGGACGCGCCCATTGCCCATTATCATTAACTTTTCCGCGCGTTGCACTTCGTTAGAAAATTAATTGCACTTCCACTTTTTACAGGTTAGTACATAATTAATTAGTTTACTGTATACATTTATGATACACTAGCATTGAGAAGTATTTTTCTAAAGACAAACAAACATCGTTTCCTGAAATATTTCGTGATTAAATTAATTTTCTGTTTTTTTTTATCGCGTTGAAGTATGATTGTGTCATTTTCATTTCCATGGGGCATCTCTTAACACTAATATTTAGGCAAATACGAACATTAAGGTACTTATCAAATAATTATAATTATATGTAACGGGGCGCACTGATTATCAACCAGCCTGACGGTATCGACCTGTCACTTATTCGCAAAAGCTGACAGGCCGATATCGTCAGGTGCACTGGTATTCAGTGGGCCCCTTTATGTATTCAGTAGGCCTCTTCAATGGCATCCTAATACCTTTTTATATTGTATGCTAATACACTTAATTTTATGAATATTATAACCCGAGAAAGTGATATATTGTGAAAAATTTCATCTACAAGATAAATCGACAACTTATTATCACATCAGCATGGGCAATCCACGGTACCCAATTGAACCACTGTTCCCGCTTGATTTAACTTTGACTCCTCCTACAGCCAACCTTGGCCACATCCCTGACCTATTGACGACCGGTTTGGCCTAGTGGGTAGTGACCCTGCCTACGAAGCTGATGGTCCCGGGTTCAAATCCTGGTAAGGGCATTTATTCGTGTGATGAGCATGGATATTTGTTCCTGAGTCATGGGTGTTTTCTATGTATTTAAGTATAATTATAAAATAAACTATTATATATATATATATATATATATCGTTGTCTAAGTACCCTCAACACAAGCTTTATTGAGCTTACTGGAAAGTCCATCTGTCAATTTTTTTGATAAAATGTGTGATGAAAACGTCACAATCGCGGCAAGCCACTTAAATTCAATAGAAATTCCATCTCTTCCATCTTTAAAAGATCGATAACTAAACTTAAATGACATGTCAAAATTGACGTTTATTTCGATTCCGCTGTGATCCCAATAGGGAGCGTGCATGAACTGTAGGAGGCAGCACAGGAGCCGTCAGATTTTTGGCGCGAGCGTAAATGTGATGTTTATTGTTCCAATGTAGCCCACAAGATGGCAGCACTTACTATGCACAAGAAAACACGTGACGTGTAAATGTACATGTATATGGTTCCGATTCAGGTCACAAGATGGCAGACACTCCAACGCGCACGGTCTCTATAAGATCTATCTATGATATTTCTAAAGTCAAAATGACATTGGTGGCCCGAATCGAAGTGCTTCTGTCATACAAACAAACGACACGACATACAAACTATATCTAAACCAGAACTTATCGTTATCGTATCTCACACACATATATTTATGTAATCATTTATTTTCATAAGACACCGTAAGTACATGAAATACAATGAAATATAGTATACTGACTGCCAAACTGCAAAGTACAGTTTGATGGGAGTTAGTTTCGCTCTTGATTATACATATGTGTCAATAAACACGCTGTATTAGTTCAACTTAATAACTTAAGAATGCAAACTTAATAATTAAACTCTTCTAATTTATTCTATTTAGCCTTCACGGTCAGCAAAGACGGGTCCACTTTTTATGGGTTTCCATACTAAATTGACCCCTCTCTAATGCTCCTTAGTCATTTATCTAGTAAATGTTTTTTTTCCACTTGTTATCGTGTCTTAAAAAAAAAATTCTTACAAAATGTAGTTGAAAGTACGTCAGATGTTTACCCCAATCATACAGAAATCGAGTAAAACGGATGAATCTATATTAAGGTCGTTTGTTCTAGTATTTAACTCTGCAAGGCCGCACGAAAGTGCCCAAACACTTACGCTGTTACGATTCTATCCGCCACCGTATCAAACTTTCACCTTCATGCTCAGAATCATTGCCAACTTACACAAAACATACCCAAAAAATACCATAACCTTTATTTGTTACTACTTAAGAGCTAAAACTGCACTTAATCTTCGTTATCCACGGCATTTGACGTGGGAGATGTGTTAAATCTTTTTAAAGATGGCTAACTGTCAAATTGACGGGTAATTTGTTTTTCAAAAGACGAAGGCGCGTACCTATTGTGCCGTTATTGAGCGTGATACTCTATTGTCGATTGGCGTATTGAGAACAATTAAGTTAATTTATTGATGGTTTTCGTGAGACGTAATGAAGATTCTTTGTCGTATTTAAGTTTGTAACTTGATTTTGTATTATAGATATAATTGTTTTCGTATCGGTAAAATTATTGTTAAAATACAAGGATTTGTTGAGTACGGATAAAACGACGGCCTGTTATAGACGGGTCATAGACATTTTATTGTATATTTTTTGCCAAGAATTCGCCTTTTCGCTGGCTTGCCACTCCGGTCTCCACCGACGAACAGCGAACAGCTACCAAATTCCTGGATTAAGTAATAACTGTTCTACAGTACACCAAACATATACATTACCATTATATACCATATTCCGTACTCTTAGTCCATTAGTATAAATTTACTGTATCAAAAATAATTTGAGTTTTTTTTAAATATCTTCTTCAATATTTTCCGATCGGAAAACTCTCTAGGTCAAAATATACAATTATCACTTATCATAGTACATCACTCGGTTATGTTATCAGCTTTCTACTCTACATAATACGATAATCGAGCTAATGTCACCGATTAGCAGGCAACTGTCATTGCTTGCGTGTAATTGTCACTTTTCTACTAAGTAATTGTTGCGTTGTGGGTCGGCTAACAGGAACGAAACGGTAGTGTTCGGGTTAATCTAGATGTCTGATTAAAAATTTCTTCACATTGAAACTGTCTTAGTGCCAGTTATGGTTAACAATCGCTAAATCTTATTGTCTTGGAAATTTCGTTAGTCATTGCTGAGTGGCTTCGATCAATTCGTCAATTATGGTTGATGTAGATTGTCATAGGTATTTAGTGTACAATTACATATGTATCAAATGAACGTACTGTGTGCAGGGCCGGATTTAGGGGAGGGCAACCGGGGCTACTGCCCCGGGCCTCCACAAAAGAGGGGCCCCCCACAATAGAGAATTCGGTAAATTTACCATTTGTGTGATGTTTTCTTAACCGGAGCTAACCCTTAGCTGTACTCCGCTGGGAAATATAAAAATATGGATCATACTGAATTTACTTAAAAATTCCCATATGAATTTACCTGTCGTGTAGACATCCACATCGCGAATAAATGTTACTTATGAATAATCTGGATTAACCATTGCAAAAAAAGCGCTGGTGGCCTAGCGGTAGGAGCATGCGACTTGCAATCCGGAGGTCGCGGGTTCCAACCCCGGCTCGTACCAATGGGTTTTTATGTACGAAATATCATTTGATATTTACCAGTCGCTTGTCGGTGAAGGAAACCGGATTAATCCCAATAAGGCCTATTTTACCCTCTAGTTTGGAAGGTCAGATGGCAATGGCAGTAGCTTTCATAAAAACTAATGCCTATGCCAATTTCAATATAATTAACAAATCAAAACTATGTTTTTTTTGCTCCAGTCATGATACATATGTATGGCGCCATTAATTTTCAAACTTATAAATATCTATGAAAAATTAAACTTAAGCAGCTCTTTGGCTCTTGTTTATGGTAAAATGTTGCTAGCGTTTAAATCTGATAGTAAATACTTGTTTTACAGGATTTGTCTATACCATCCCATAACTGGTGCCAGTCCCATCATAGGGGCGTTTACTATACCCGATATTTTAAACCTGACAATACCATTTTATAGTAAACAGCGACCAATCTTCATTGACTGACTATCGATGTCGGTCTTTGCAATAAGATCTACTAATTGTCAGTTAAACATGCCGATGGTTAATTATTGTATGTATGTTAGTCTGTAGGTGTTGAAATGTATTATGTATCTATGGGTCTTTGTTGCCTGATAATAAATGATTTTTGATTTGATTAGAGAACTGAAATAAATTTCTTAATTTCAAAGGCAATACAGATACAGTAAAGGCTGCAAGCACAATACCGATGCATTTAGTGGAATAATAGTAAAAAGCGAAACCGCCTCATTCAGGGCGGAACGCCTTTCACTGCCATACGCCATATGCCATGCTGCAGCATCGGTGCGTCCATAAAACTTGGCTGCCAGCAGCTGCCATTTTCAGGGAACTGGGGGTAGTGAAGGAATTTATAGCCGACATTGCTATGGCTTCCTTAACCTTTTCAACGCCAAAGACCACTAAAACGGTCATCGTCCGTCGTGCCCGCGACGCCAATGACCATTAAAAAGGCTATGGCGGACGTTGTCAAAGCGACTTTCCTACTGTCAGTTAAGCTTCATATTCGCTCTTCACCAGTTAACTTTTTGGCGTCCATGGCATTTCTTGACACGTGTGGAAAAGCGTTCAAAAGGTTAAGAGGGAAGAATAGTTTTGCGATCCTAGCGAAATAACGGTACTTTTTCTATGAAATTCCATTTCGGGAGAAAACTTTTCCACTACCTAACTATCTTAACAAATCACTTTGATTTTAATCTCGATCGCTTCAGCATAATGTACTCTAGGTTTGTAGGTTTCGCTTTAAAAAAAATTGTATTGCAAATATTGAAAAAAAAGGAAAACCTATAAACCTACTTTTTCATTGTGTCATTAACATACTAAAAAATCATGGAGAATGGAAAATATTTAGAAGTGGAAAAACGTTTTCTCTTTATGGACGATGACGTGGTATGTTTCCCTCCTAATGCTTGATTAAACTACCCATTTCTTTTTAACAATTACCGTTAGAAAAAGACGGGTAGTCACTTGGAAGAGTTGTAAGAAAGCAAGTCAAACTTCGGCTTGCCCAACGGCCCCATACCCCATCATCAGATTCTTACCTTACAGTAATGGAACCACTACGAAAGAAAAACTTATTCGTACTTGCGACCCGCCCCTGCTTCGCACGGGCTACACAAAACCTTAACAAATTGTACACTTAAACCTTCCTCAACAATCATTATATTGATAGGTGAAAACCACATAAAAATCCGTTCAGTAGTTTTTGAATTTATCACGAACATACAGACCTACAGACAGATGCAGCGACTTATAAGTGTAGTGATATATTTGTGACATGTATTTCAGTTAATAAGAATGATATACCTTTCTTTGATAACGCTTTGGATTAATACTTTAAAAAAGTCAAATCAAAGTGATTTGTTAAGATTTAATTAGTGGAAAACGTTTTCTCCCGAAATGAAATTTCATAGAAAAAGTACCGTTATTTCGCTAGGTTCGCAGCTATTCTCCCTTTTAAAACGAAATATTTCGCTGTACAAGTAACTTAAGTAACAAAATGTATGTGGGTAACAAGTGCAACGTAAACTAGGTGAGGTTTGTAAGGTTAACTAAGTTACTGCCATAGGCGCGGTCCGAAGTGTCTCAACCGCGCGGTGAAATGCCAAACGCTGCACGACTTGCGTATTACCAACGCTTACAAAGGTATTGAAAGGCCTGATATTTTATAAGTCATATGTCCGTAGAATCGATCGGATAAGGAACACAGAGCTGCGCTCCAAAACTGGTATCGCAGATGTGGGTGTGAAGGCCGCCAAGCTCAAATGAGATTGAGCGGGACAAATCTGTAGGATGCACCCGGACAGATGGGCCAAAATAGCCACCGAATGGGCACCACAGATCACCCGAGGCAGAGGCAGGCCAAAAACGAGATAGCGAGACGACCTGGTCTCTTTTTGTGGCGTCTGGCGGGAGCATGCACAAAGCCGTGACGATTGGCGGAAGACAGGGGAGGCCTTCGCCCAGCAGTGGGACACAATGTAGGCTATTTAAAAAAAAATGTGTATGTGTACGAACAAAAATTATCTCACAGTTGGTCCTTAAATAAAATAAAATTGAATTGATGTCCTATTTCTAGGACGACCAATTTTAGTTTAGATTTTTGTTTGTGTGGTAAAACCCTACTTCTATAGAATCTATATTAAAGAAAAAAAATCAAAGAGCGCCGAAGACTGAGGTTGGTTTTGAACCACCATGTAACCAGCCCCGTAAGCAATAATCCATTTTTTTTTCTCGAGTAACTACTTAAATTATTACTTATATGAATATCTGGGAGATCTAGCTTTGCTCCGAAAATATATAAAAACTCATAAATACGCGTTTTACCAGAGATAAAATAAGACCTAGCTAGATCGATTTTTCGCACCCGAAAACCTCCATAGTAAACACCCCTGAACCCCTACCCCAATAATCGAACAGGCACCAGTAATGGGATGGTATAGACAAATCCTGTAAAACAAGTATTTACCGTCAGTTTTTAATCGCTGGGAACATTTTTACTATAAACAAGAGCCAAAGAGCTGCTTTAAGTTTAATTTTTCATTGATATTTGTTAGTTTGAAAATGAATGGCGCCATACATCGCATGACTGGGGCAAAAAACCACCGTTTTAATTTGTTAATAATATTGAAACCAACCTTAAGAACCGTGAGATTGAAGACCTAATGGCTGAACCTAACATCATGGGAGAAAGTAAAGCCCACAGACTCCGTTGGTTAGGCCACCTTGAGAGAATGGACGAAGATCGGAACGTAAAAAGAGCGTACCTGGGTCGCCTAGCAGGAGGACGTCCTATCGGACGCCCTAGGTATCGCTGGAGCGACATGGTGGAGGCGGATCTGCGCGAGCTTCGAGTCGACAATTGGCGAGAGGTCGCACAGGACCGAGAAAAGTGGCGCTGTCTTGTGTCGGAGGCCAAGTCTCATTTTGGGTCGCTGAGCCAACGGAGTAAGTAAGTAAGTATTGCAGTAGCTTTCATTAAATACATAGAAAACATAAACACTCAACTTTTAAAGCGTAAAGCGGTAGAAATTTTACAGGTGGTGAAATATCAAAGATACTCCAAATTTTCTCTTAAATGTCCCATGATTGATGCCGTTAACATGTGTCTAGCTAAATAGACCATATCTTGATTATTGAAATACCTAAGCGCATACTCATCCCCTTAGCACAAATTACCTTATATACTAGTTCTTCCCTTAGAACACAATATGTAAAGCGAAAAGGGTTTATCGGAAGATCACACTATACGGTTTTTCTAAGATAACTCCTCGGTAACAGAGGGTCTACCGCGAACCACGTTCGACGTTTTTCCTCACTGTCGCTGTGTACGTAAGTGTGACAGGGATACAACACGTCGAAGTCGTCGAACGTGGTTTGTGGTAGTAAGTGACTTTCCCCTACAGGCGTATACGGTCTGCTTGATCCGCTACTTTTGATGCTTACTGTACTTAACAACAAACATAATTTTTCTTCGCTTTAATTTTATGATGTGGGGTATCGTTGAATAGGTCTTTAAAAATGAATACGGGTCTCCAACAACTATTTTTGATAAAGTGATTTTTCCAGAAACAATCGCTCCTAAAGAAAAAAATATGTGTAAGGATAATCGCTTTCACATAAAAAAAAACCGCATCTAAACCGGTCTATTCGTGGAAGAAGTACGATATGGCATACAGATAGGCAGACAGACAAGACAGACATTGGTGTCAAACATATACACCCTTGTTTTGCGTCGGGGGTTAAAAACCATACACAGATACAATTTCACTTGAAGATTATCCAAGCATCCTACTGAATTTGATTATAATGTAGAAAATATTTCGAAGGTCCTTATCAGTCATATCATGGCTATCCTTAATAATCTTTCATAAGACCTTTTTTTCTACTTTCTCGTCCAGATTGTCGATCCTATTCATTCTGTCTCTGTACAGGGACCCTAGCCCACTAAATTATTATTACTATGGAGAAGCCATACCAAACAATGAAATTGTCGCAATTACAACCTCTACCCTGCGACCAAAACGTCGTAAGCGACGTAAAATTCAGGGCGCTTACGCGTTTAGGTCGCCAGATTCACGCTCCGCTTCTATGGTTTGTTGTCAAAATAACAACGGCTCAAAATACTGATTCTCTGTGCCGGTTCTATGCATAGTAATAATAGTTCAATGGCTTAGCCAAAATGACAATCGTTTATAGAAAACTCAAATCGTAACTTAAATAATGTATGGAAATATCCACGTGACTTTACGTAGCTTCTGTCATCCTGACGATGACAGACAGACAGTCACGCTCCCTCATTGTTGAACCTTTGTGGTTCTAGGCAAATTGGACATGCCATGGCGTAAGTATTGAACAACCAGTATAACTGGGACCATAGATGATACAACAATCACGGAGCGTGACTGTATACTTGCAGCTTGCGTTTAGTGTCAAATATATGAACTCTCAATAAACACTTATTTATAAATAAACAGGCCCCAATGTAAAGACCAGCCACACTCCCCGAAAACCCATATTGACCTTCCTTTGGCTTGTACCTACCAAAAGCGTACACTCTAGACTCTCTAGAGGATCCCTACTACTTGTTATTATCAGGAAGAGAAATCCAAATCTAAAATCAGTTGCTGCAATATGCACATGTCAAATGACTCGATCAGGCGATATTCAAATGGAATAATCTCCTCTTATCTGACTTGCGGATTGGCTATCGCTGCCCGAATCACTAGATCTGGCGGGTGATTGCACGATTGACTGTTTTCGGAAATGGAAAATCTGAATTTTTGATGTTGATAGTTGGTTCATTTTAAAAGATTGGTTTAGAAGTAAAATTGTGTGAACTAAATAATTTAAAACTCATAAAAATTCGACACTAATGGCTCAGTTTCATTGGTGGGTAGGGCCCACAAGCTGGTTATGGGAGATTTCCAAAATATGTCAGGCTCGCATTCGAAGAACTGTTTTTATTTCGTCGATAGGGCCGTATGCGGGATGCGGGGATTTCCAACACACATGCCATTATGAGTTTAACTAGTCGTTATACCACCTTAGGAATGAAATGCAAATAAGTCTTAGAAATTCATTTTTGGTACAAGCTTTTTATCGCTGACAGTACGTTTCTTTACCACAAGCCACAGGCAACTAATACACATGAGACAATTCTAAAAACCCCAAACACAATTAGGCGTGGTTCATGACAGAGTTCCTATGGCCACCTCCCGTCTCCATCATCAGATCAGCTCTATGGTACCATATAATTGCATTGTCACCCGACTTACATATGTATCCAAATTGTCAGCTCAATTGGAAATCGGGAAGTGGGTCAAATTTAGCTTCCAAGATTTGACCCGCACTAAAACTAACTAACACACATACTAACAAGGCAAATTAAATAAAATCTTGTAAAAAGTTTAAATAGTTGTTTAGTAGATATTTTGGACGTTGTCAAATTAAAGGTTAAAGGAAATTTATGATTATATTTAATATCGTAGCGCACTCAGTATGTTAACGGCAACGGCACTGGCGGGATATTTCATCGATACCTATAAAATTTCTACCGTTTATGCGTTAAAATTTTAATGGCCTGTTTGTCCTTTATGTTAAAATAAATAAATATTATAGGACATTATTACACAAATTGACTAAGTCTCACAGTAAACTCAATAAGGCTGGTGTTGGGGGTACTTAGACAACGATATATATATATAATATAAATATTTATAAATACTTAAATACATAGAAAACACCCATGAGTAAGGAACAAATATCCATGCTCATCACACGAATAAATGCCCTTACCAGGATTTGAACCCGGGACCATCAGCTTCGTAGGCAGGGTCACTACCCACTAGGCCAAACCGGTCGTCAAAATCCACGATGAAAAGCCTTTTAATTGATAATGTTCATAAACGCATTTGCTACTTATAATTTTGGCTATAATCTTGTCAATATAAATTACGTTACATGTTATAATGTATGATGCCTTTAGAGAGCCTACCATGAACATCGAAAATCTAAATTTCGTTATCTGCTTCTCTCTCGTTACATATTCGATCCAGCACGGCTAGCACATGACGGGCGCGACAGTCGACAGGCGAGAAAATGCCGCGACATAGAGCTTTTTCGCGAATCGGTAGCATAAGACGCGCGCGACAACCCGCTGTCTCGCGGACAAATGTCAAAGCGACATAATTTTGTTGTTTGACAGTTCCACGCGGGATACTCTCGAAACTCGTAGCACAAGTGCACTATGGGAGAGAAAATATCCCGCGTTTCAACGTCAAAAGGAGAGAAACTGTCTTCGAGGCTAGAGGGTCGCGAGAAGCATATTTTGTCGAATTTTTGTTGACTTTGGTCCTAAAAGAAAGTTAATTTTCTATATTTTGTATTTATTTCATACTACAGCAATTTTCTGTGTAATTTTAATATGAATACTGAGTTTTATAATTTGTCCGTTAGCTAGGTAGGTAAGGTGTAGGTACGTGGTATTGCTTTATAACATACCTATTAAGATACCTATATCATGCCGGTAATAACAAAATGATTGTATTTTTTCACATTTACTTGTTTGTTCTCTTAAGTTAAATGAAAACCCGGCAGAAAAATTAAAAGCCTAAGATTGTGCCACTACATCAACAAAGCAAACAGTTTGATGGCGAGTTGACTGGAGGGTGATTAATAGAAATTACTTTGTGGAAATCCGTATTAATGGATACAAAAATATTACTTCGCTAATCCACGAAATAATTAAGTGCTAGTCAATCAGTGCTAACCCGTTACACTTACACGCGTGTTTTTACAGTCAATGCATGCAACCTCCCACCTAAAAAATATATACGCAAATAGTTAAATAAACCACCACCTAAGTACAAAAACTCGTCACGTGCTTCAATTGATTGTGGGATATAAACCGCGGTCTTGGGGTTTAATTATAGGTATATCCGGGTACTAATGATTTATAATATGTGTACAAAAACGCACCACCTAGAGAGGATGGGAGAGGATCGTGCTGTGAGAAGAGTGTATGTGGTGCACCCGGGTGGAAAACGTCCGTCTGGGCGTCCCAGATACCGCTGGAGTGACGAAGTCCTAAAAGACCTGTTCGCCCTCGGAATACCAACTGGCGTGAAGTGGCGTAGGATAGGGCAGAGTGGCGCTCTCTTGCGTCAGAGGCCAAGATCTTGTTTGGGTCACTGAGCGAGTGAAGTAGTAGTAGTAGTACAAAAACTTTGGAGAAAGCCTTCAGATTGGGTAAGGTCACCTACGCCTACGGTACTTAGGTACCTATTACTTACCCTAAGTAAGTGTCTAAGTACACTTTTGTTACTATATGCATTATTTTATTATACGCAGATAATAAAATAATGCAAAATAATGAATCTGGCAGCCCAACTCAACCTCCACCTTACAAAAGGCCACGGCCGTAATACGAGTATTCTGTAGTTACCACCCTAATGTACGATTCCCACCGACTGGCTGGAGTCAGGCCGCACCGGAGCGCATTTTTAATGTGCCTATATATTATATATCGCAGAAGCGATAGAATCCGTCTGGAGGCGTCTCCGCGTCCGCGAGCAGCCGACCGGCTTGCGGCCACATAAACGTGAAATGCGATCCGACTCCGCCCGTTCGGTGGGAGTCGTAGTAGTCGTACTTAAATCTAAATATCTAAAAGAGGTCAGAGTAAATAAAATAACTTAATGTTTTTGTGTATTTGCAATATGAGAAAACTTAAAAAACTAACGCTGCATCCATAGATCGCTAAAATACAAAACACGCAAAAATAACTCATTGTTTTAAACATTCGAGTGTCGTTGTATGGAGTAGGTTCCCAACTTGAGCCCTTCTATGTCCTCCGTGGCAGGATGGCTGTGCCCAGCAGCAGCATGCTTAGGTATAGGCGCCGTGTTTGATGACAGACTTGTGCATGTCATCAATCTATCTTCAAAGCCAGCGGTGCAGCAACTAGCCAGCCACAAGGAAGATATGTTGGGGATTATCATGAGATCTTCAGTCTTCTTTGTAAAGATGGTAGCTTATTTGCCAACACTTTCGGGTAATCTCAATTATCTTAAAAAAACACCAATCATTCGTAAGGAGTGGTATTTAATTATTAGGTAGGTATAATTACCTAAAGATAATTCTTTAGATATAATAATGTACTACAACTTGTAACGACAAAGCGAATCAAATTATGATTGACACATTGACATTTCCGACTTCAAAATAATATTTGCTATTTCTTTAATCTTAATACTGCGAAAAGGAGACAAAGTTATCGTGACTAGGGACGTTCCCTTTCTAAAGCTGACTATTCATTATTTTTCCGATTATGTTAGTACCGATTCAGTGTTGCCACGAAAGAAAAGTTTGTTCCAAGTATAAATGGCCACACTGGCTAAGTCGCGCGCGGGATGGCTCTCTCGCGTGGAATTCTTTTCTCGATCTGCCAACTTATGCTACCAAAATCGAGAAACTGACAGGTCGAGATAGAAATTTGTGACACGCGACTGTTATTTCTCGCGGCGCGAGTTATCCCGCGTGTAATCATGTGCTAGCCGTGCAGATTAGAGAAACAAACAACGCAATCTCGATTTTTGATGTTAAAAATCCTCATTAGATATCCATCTCTCTAATTAGCACGTGGTTTAGAAAGCCAAATGTACTCTAATAGCAGGGTTGCCATACATCCGGATTTCCCCTGACATGAAAGGATTTTTGGTTCATTGTCATGCAGGATTGCGAGGAGACTTGGTGAATTTCAGGGTTTTTTTGTAGAAACCTCAACCATAGGGAAATAAGTATTACCGCTACTTGACACTAGATGTCACGATTGACAAAAAGTGTATTGCTCAACAATTTACAACTAATATTACAAGCAGAAGGAGTTGAAAATAGAATTCCTGTTAATCCGGTAATCCGGAAAATTATTGAGCATTAGACTTTTCGTTCGTCGCGACATCTCGTGTAGCAGCCCGCGTAGCCAACGTACCTATCGTTCACGCTCCGTGGGGAACGAAATGCAACTGTCACAGTTGCACTAATAAAGAAGAGTGATAGAGAGAGATGACTACGATTCGCTACGGAGCGTGAACGATTGTAACGTTGGCTACGCGGCCTGTACTGATAAATTCGCTACTTGACGCTAGATGTCGACTACGAAAATAATAAGGGTTCTGGTAAGAAAACAGAGCCATGGAGTGAGCACTCTATGCTTACTTATTTCTCTATGCCTCAACTAACCACTAGAAGCTAGCTAAAAGTGTGAAGCTGGGCAGAGGAAAGGGAAGGTTATTCTGTAGCTATAGCATATGATAGCCAGTTAAGGAGCTAGTGGCACACGTGGTAACTGCCACCCAGACCAATATTATTGAATTAATACCTAAAAATATTCATGGCAAAAAAGAGTGCTTAATAAACAAGTTCAAGATACGGAGGTCTAATTAAAGAGACCAATGGAGAAAGGGGGACCAATTGGCTAGTTGACAGTTTTTGTAAATAATGTCAATCTATCTTGATTTTCCTGAGGATCAAATGTCTATATAGGATAGGACTTACGGCATTTAAGCAACACAAAGGTCAGAAATGAGAGTTAAAGTCTGACGCTCGCACTCGACGATTGAAACGCCTCAAACAAAATGATAATGTACTGTGACGTCACATTACATTACACTGTCCTAAATGTATGGAAGATCAAGAAAATTTCTATTTTCACTGTGAAAAATTGCGTTTATGTATTTAGTTGTCATACAATTTATTATTCAATTACATTCGAATCGAATCGATCGAAATCGAATCGAATGGAATAATTTTCTTTTTTATATTTGAAAGTAAAAAAAAAATTTTTTTTGATCCTTTGAATCCTTGTATTTTTTTATGATCTCAATATGTATTTTTAAATTCTACTTTTTTATTATGAATGGCTCATTTTCTATCCATTTAGCTAAATTTTGGTATAATATTCAACACGTGTCAAGTACCCAATTGGGGAGTTTATCCTACAGGAAATGTTACGATTTTCATGGCTTTTGTCAGAATATTGCATTTTTTCATATGGGAACCCTATATACGCGTAACAGTAACACTCTTTTAACTGTCTTTAGGTATTTACAATAAGGTTTACAAATTGTCAAATATCGGATACTCCACCGAACACTGTCTATAACCGTAATATGATAAGATTCATATACTAGCCGTGTCTTATCCAACCTCGACATTGGCAGAATCATCAACACCTTGATGGAGCCATAACACGAAAAATTGATTGATTGAAATAGTCAAATATGACGTCAGAAAGAGGAGCAACTCGCTAATTTGCTATCTGTGTTAGTCAGCATTGATTGTAAATTGTAAAGCGTTTAGAAGGACGCCTTATCTGATACGAACGATAATACTTATTAAAGTAGAGTAGCCTGCAGACTAATGTCAATAAATACCTAAATAATCACCAAATTATGAATATTGTTTACCTCTGTATTTTAATTATTGTATTTGTGTTTTGTGTCTTTTTATTAAACAAGAGTTTTTTGTACACGCTTCATACCAAACATCAAACAATAATCGAGTTGCGCGCAAATGTTAGCAGAAATTCAATTAGATATCAGATATTTAAATAGTTACTCACGCCAGATGGTATTTCGATAATGTTAGCGCCAACGACAAATAAAATTACATCGTAGAAAGACAATCAAATAGGCACTAATAACAATATTCGTCATTGTAATTGACGCTTGCGAAACTGGAGTTAAAGATAAAAATGTGATACAGATAAAATACCAAATAAATACCTAGTTTCAAAGAAGTTAAAATGTCTTAATTGTTAGTTATCTCTTGATGAGATAATAATTTCATCACCTCATCGCCTTCCTTCATTAGACCAATAAAAAACACTTACATATTTTGTAGAGCTGATCCTCCTCACCCTGTTTACTGGTTTCTTCTGCGCCCTTTTATACTTGTTCATCTCATGCAGGGCATGATTTCTTCGGTGATCCTCCGTGTGCACCACAGGGTCCTCCAACACAAACCAATCCGTGACGGAACCACGCCGGCCCGTCGGCGAACGCACTGCACGCTTCACTTCCAACGCTTTCGACAACTCTTTCTTAAAATCCTCACTCAATTCATCTACTTTAGATACTGGCACAATCTTTGGAGACTGAGGACACAAAGTATCAAAGCTGGAGCTTCGACGATGCTCCTGTACTACTTCTTTCTTAGGTTTAGTATACGTTTCACAATCACTTAAATAGTTCTCACTGAACATATCCACACTTTTTTCGAATTCGTCTATTAAGTCCTGCACTGATTCCCGCTTAAAAATATTGGCCACTAAACCACTGGATGATGATGTAGCATTAGATAAACTGGAATTGTTAGCAGATGATAGTTCTGAAGGAAACTCTTTAATACTTTTAAGGAATACTGTGTCGTCATTGTCGTAGTATACGTTTGATATGTATTCTAAACTCTCATTAGAAGTCCACGCGTCGCCCATTGTGTCTGAGCTGCCAAAAACATACGACTGATTTCTTGACAAGGTTGGTTTCTTGTAACATTCTTCTTCTTCTTCTAACGCTCTAGGTAGAAACTCGAAACTCTTACTCCTTTTGTAAACAGGACTATGTGCTTTGTTTTCTAAAAGTTCTTTGTTTCGAAAGAACCAGAAACGCTTGTTAGATTTACTCTCCTGCTCACTTTGCCGCTTTGATTTCTCCATCTTTGGCTTATCTTTGGCTCTGAACTCATTATGTTTATTCTCATCCTCTTCAATTGTTTTGTATTTGTTCTTTTCTGGTTTGTCCTTGTTCCCGAATATGTTGATTTTTGAAAGCTTGTCTCTGAAACTGAAGGATTTCTTCAGAGATGAGACTTCATCATCGAACGGTTCTGTTGGCGTGAGCGGTTCCGAGCTAGGCGTTTCTATTACAACAGGAAGGCAAGCTGAGAGTAATCCGGGCTGTTTATAAGTTACAAGCTGGAGGTTGTTCGGGCGTCCTCGGACAGGCTCGGGTGGTTTCGGCTTGAGTCTATCAGGTAAATCGCCTAGTAAGCCTCTCTCTATAGCGAGAATATGTTCCGCGTTGATTTTCTTCAAGACTTGAGGCCTCTTGTAGATCCTGGGCTTATCGTTATCCATGATGGCGTCGTCACCGCCCCGCGGCGCGTTTTCGACTGCGTTATCACGCGATATCTCTTAACTGATAAACAGCGATAGTAACTCTCAAATAGCTCGTGTAGGTGGTGAACAATTGCGTTGGAGTTATTAAGTTACGAATGAGGAAATGCATGATGGAGATAGTTTGACTTGACATTTATGTGTTTGCGTGTGTGATGATATCGAACTAACACGAACAGAAAGTCTTCCGATGTTGTCTATTGAAATTTGAGGGGAATGATGTTTCACAAATTACTACCTATTAATTCAAGCTATGTGTAGAGATACCAAAAGCTAAAAAAATAACCTATTAAATACCGAACGTTACGAATTCATTTGCCTCCTTTGTCATGATATCTACCTGCCATCATAACTTAAGTGACTTCATGGGCCATTAAAGATTCAGATAATTTACTAAATTTAATGCCTTTTTCTTTTGTGTTAAATGGAGTCTACCTACCTTACAGATTTGAGTGATTTACGGTTAGTTTCACTAGACTTATATTGGCCGGGATATGGACCATGATTACCTTTTGTATTTTACCCGCTATATTCAGTTACCCGTCAACAATATGCATGTGACTACGTCGAAATATCGGGAGCTCGAAAATAATGCTAAAGGTAAACAAACTACGGTCAATATGAGTCTACCTAGTTTAGTTACAATATTTATTCTTAATTACACTGGGTCGTTGGGTGGACGACATTCGGAAGACTGCGGGTCACTTCTGGATGAGATTGGCTCAGGACCGGGAAAAGTGGCGTACTGGAAGAGAGGCCTATGCTCAGCAGTGGGCGATAAAAGGCTGATATGATGAATTCAATCTTGTGTAACATTGACATTGTGTATTGTGTTGTCCTAATATTAAAAAAAAAAAACATTGAAATATTAACAACAATCTATTTGTACATACATTTAAGCTATCGGTCGTATATCTATATACAAATCTACATGTATAATAAGATATAAACTGTTTGTTCAACATTCATCCGGAATATTATTTACACGCAACGTCTTATCTCAGAGGAAAAGCGTAATTTCATTTCATTGCGTGCGTTGGCGTTGCTCTTTGATTTATAGCTATTTATCTAAAACATATACTGAAATATCGTGCTGACGTTGGCATTGCGCATTTAGATTATCATACATATATTATTTCATATAGCAGCCAAGTGAACTTGCGTACCTTGAACTTGTAGGTTAATAGGTATTTTTTATTTCTTTTCAGTACAGTCGACATCACAGATATGTTTACATTTTTAAGAAGAAACAGGTAAGGTGTATGTTAAATTGTAAATATATCGTTGACCCCGATTTCCGATTTTACGTAAGCATGTTTTATGCAATTTTGCGCATTTATGGCGGATCTATTCTCTAGCAGTGCATTTATATAATGCGATTCTCAGTTTCCAGTAAAAGGAACCACATTGTCAGTTGTCGATAAGGTTGATTTCAAATTGAAGTTTATGAAAATATTGTCTTATATGTCTGTCTATGTCATTGTGAATGTCATCTCGCTTTGTGTGGTAGGGCACAGCACAGCTGATGTCATTCCAGATCTAGAGCAGAGCCCAACTGGGGAAGCACCTCCACCTTACAGAAAACCGCAGCCAAATAACACTAGACCCTACTCATAGTGTTGTGTTCCTGCCGGTGAGTAAGGTTGCCAGAGCTCAACGAGAGGGGGGGTTTAGGGTCGGCAACGCGCATGTAACTCCTCTGGAGTTGCAGGCGTACCTACATAGGCTACGGAGACTGCTTACCATCAGGCGGGCCGTATGCTTGTTTGCCACCGACGTAATAAAAAATAAAAAAGTACCCTTTTGGTTGAAAACGGCACATATTTCCCACAGCTGATGAAAAGGAAAGCCAAATTAGCTCCGGCTTGCCTACTTCGAATTTTCACGCACCACTACACTGGTCTAGCTAGACTTTGTTCAAAATCTCTCGGCCTAGGTAGTGTTGGTTAAGACTCATATCCTTTGAGTGCTTTAAGACTCGACTTAGTTTTCAGACTCTAGTCATTAAGTCGAAACTTAAGTCCTTATCGAGACCAAAGTCTTTTGTAAAGACTTCAGCCCTTTAAAGATAACTCTCTAATATTATGTACAAAAGTTTTCTTAAAGGCATTGGTTTAACATTAAATTCATGGGTTATGCACAAATCATTAAAAACCCGGACAAGTGCGAGTTGGACTCGCCCACGGAGGGTTCCGTACTTTTTAGTATTTGTTGTTATAGCGGCAACAGAAATACATCATCTGTAAAAATTTCAACTGTCTATCACGGTTCATGACATACAGTCAGGTGACAGACGCACAGACAGCGGAGTCTTACAGCAGACCCTTTGGGTATGGCACCCTAAAAATATCAATTTTCTGTTGTGTTACTCATAGATAAAACCTATAAAATTTTGAAGTCTTTTTTAAACTCAATAAAGGACTCGACTCGGAGACCTTAAAGACTCGGAAGATTTTTAAGCGAAGACTCGCGTACTCGCCTTCTACAAATTTAGACTTAAAAGACTCAAGTTCTTACCAACTCTCGGCCTAGGTAGGTAGTAGGTATATACCTACCTCCACTCTATCTACAAATTATCTGAGAGAAAAACGTGATTTCATGTGCATGATAGCGTACGCGTGCGTCTGATTTATGACTACTTTGTGCCCAATTAGATGTGCCGGTTAAAAGTGAGACTTTAAAAGTAAATTGTGGTTTTTTTTGTATTCGAAACCACTATCTTCTCGTAGTGTCTAATTTAATGAACTGTAAAAAAGTCGTCGCGTCTTCAACCGTCGTAGATTCAAGACATTGAAAATATTGATAAGATTAACTTATTATTTCGGGGTCAAGGAGAGGAAAAGAGTGTCTTCCCTCTTTGTCCAGTAGGTACCTAGTGAAACACTAAGCCTGATAACTGATTTTTTTGCTGTACTGGTAAATAAAAAAAAAAGGGACGATAGGGTGTAAGTCCAATAAGGTTGTTAAAAAAATAAGTGGTAAGTGGGTGGATTTAATGATATGTGCCCCTGGTTATATCTCATGGACCACACTTTAAAATTAAGCGGTTTTATTATATTGCATTTAAAGTTTTGAAATTGAAATCATTTATTGCATATCACATAGCAGGTACAGGTGTTCTTAAATATAAGGCTGTTCATGTGACGCCCTGTTAGGGCACAGCAACATAGTTCCACATAGGGCTACATACTAATCTATTCTAAAATTGTACATATTATTTACATATATTCCTATTAATTCATTAATTATTTTACATATTAAAAAATCTATCTGACATACACATACTAATTAAAGATTTACAATCACACACAAAAGAGATATTATGTATCTTCAAAAAATTCTCTCATACTATAGTAGCACTTATTTAACAGGAATGATTTTAGTTTCTTGCTAAACAGGCTTAGTTTATCCTCGTTTTTTATGTTATTTGGGAGTTGGTTATATATTTTTATTGACATGTAGTGTGGGCTAGATGTGACCAATTTCAGTTTAGAAAAAGGAAGTTTTAATTTATTTAAATTGCGGTAATTTCTTTTAGGTAGTATTTCAGGAGAGTATAATTCACTATGTTTTCTTACAAATTTGCTGGTTTCTAGAATATATATTGAGGTAAGGGTGAGTATTTTATATTTAATAAAAATGGCTTACAGGATTCCATTTCATCGATGTTGGCCAGGATTCTGATGCATCGCTTTTGAAGTATAAATATTTTATCTATATCGGTACTATTACCCCAAGTTTAATTGATGTTGCTTGTTTTGTGCCTTTTTTATACTACGTCGATGGCAAACAAGCATACGGCCCGCCTGATAGTAAGCAGTCTCCGTAGCCTATGTATGCCTGCAACTCCAGAGGAGTTACATCAAATAATAATAATAATAATAAATGTTTGGTATAATTAATGTATTCATTAATGAGGCGATTTTGACGTGGGTTTTCTCGCAACTTTACTCAAGATATTAAGCCACATGAAGCCGCTGCCAAAAAACCGCTTCCATGCAATCAAATTCGCGTTCTCATTTTAAAATTCATGGCATGAAAATTTACGCAACATATACCCGCGACCCGCCCCCGCTTTGCACGGGTTAGGTACACAAAATCATAACTACATAATACACCTAAAGCTTCCTCAAGAATAACTCTATTGACAAATGAAAACTGCATAAAAATCCGTTGAGTAGGTTTTGAGTTTATGGCGAACATACAGACAAACATCTTATAAAGTGTAGTGATGTCTATGAGTGAATAATGGCCAACATTACGATAAACTGTTTTATTACAACAAATTTATTATCTGTGATGATGTTGTAATTGCTTCATAACTACATCAAAATCGATTTGGTTATGACTTCAAATTTGGAACATCTCTGAAAAAAAAAGCAATTCCATTTGAATTCTATTCTAATATCAGTCGAGATGCCTTCTTGTTCGAAATGAAATGTCAATTGCATACAATTTTAACATATCTCGCATGTTAGTTTGTATGTGGTTTGTATCGAATGATACGGAAATAGGCCCCCTACTCTAGTTTGTCTCTAAATTATAAAAAAAAACTACATGCGTGAAAAAAGTTTTCATTTACCGCCATTTGACGTACAGTTTATCTTTTAATTCGTTTTAAGTATAACATGAATATGTTTTGCTGTTTTTAAGGTAACTATAGCAAAAATTTCGTGTAAAATAAGCGATAAAAATATTTCGGTGACGCCACCACATATCCACGAGTTCCACCATGAGAGCAACGAGTTGGCAACGATGCCCTAACGGAGGATGTAATTTGGGTTAGCGAAAATTTCATAGAAAGTTTATAATATGTGTGTAGATAAAATAGTGTATGTAAGTCACTCCGTTCGTTTCTTAAACCCACACTCGTGTATTTTAATGCCTTTTATTATGTAGCAGTCACATAAACTACTATTATAAAAGTTCAGTGCTCTATAGAGACGTATCATTTTCGGCACACTTTTTAAAACAACAACGACCCACTTTCAGAGCAAGAAATGAAAATAGAATGTCATTTTAAAATGAGCCCAAACTCGCTCAACCAATAAGAACATGTCTAACACATAGGTAGTAAATACACAATCCAATCAATGCGAGTAACCCCTAACCTTACTCGTAACCTTGGCTTGTTGGATCAATATGAACATCTCCTTCGTTAACCTTAGTGTGAACTTTGTTCTTACTTTAAAATACTTAGTGCTTGGAACACGCTTGGAGTAAAAATTGTGACGTGACTAGGACGTATTATAATTATAGTTATTCTTATAAATTTTACTTACCTTAAAACCAACCAACTAATTTACGTCATTTACGTATTTTTCTACGCATTTGTTAAAAGTCATAGTTTCTACTGATTTTATTCACGGTAGCGGCATATGAACAATACAAATTGATAAAGTGTCTCAAACTGTGTCCGCATATAATGGTGTTCTGTTATAAGACAATAACAGAGTCCCCGCGGCGCTCGCCGAGGAAAAAGAAAACTACTTGTAAGTTACATGCAAACATATTTACACACAGGTTGTAGTAGCGGGTCGTCCATAGAACTCTATTGCTACCGGCTTGCCTACTAATAATCTTGACGAACGCTACTACTAGGCTCCTAGAACCGAGTCAGCTGACTTTGAACCTATTTAACCAGAACAATGTAGTGTTGGTACGAACTCGAGTCTTTTGAGTCTGAATTCGAAGAACTCGACTCGTTTTTACGCGACACGGCGCCTTAATAAATAACTTCTGAGTCTTCAATCCCGAGGAGAGTCCTTTATTGAGTCTTTTTATAAGCAACCCAAAAGGACTCAAGCGTCCGAATAAAGACTGTTAACAATTTTATAGATTTTAACTAAATTACGCGTTATTGTATGATTTGTGTACCTAATCCACATATTACTTTTAAATGGTTTTAGCAAACAAAAAATAGAGAGTTCTTTGAAAAGAACCCTAGACTCTAAAAGACTGGGGTCTCTAACAAGTTGAAAAGAACTCGAGTTTAAACTTAATTTAAGAGTCTGAAAAACTGAGTCGAGTTGTAAAGCGGAGGACTCAAACGACTCGAGTCTTAACCAACACTAGAACAATGTGAGGTAATGTCATTACAAACGGCATATTTTCGTGAAAAATTAACATCAATGATCACATCATACTTTGTCATTGCTAATTCTATGCAGAGTTAGCGTGGTCCGAGGTACGAGTAGTTTGGCCTGACTCTATATATGTAAAGTTTTTTTTTTATCGTGTCTCGTGATAGGTTAACGGCACTAATCATGGGACATTTAAGAGACAATTTGGAGTATTTTTAATATTTCACCGACACCTGTATAACTACCGTTTTACGATTTTATGCGTTAACTGTTGAATGTCTATTCGTCCTTTATGTTTCAACGAGGGGGGTGGGGTTAGGGTCGGCAACGCGCATGTAACTCCTCTGGAGTTGCAGGTGTACATAGGAGACTGCTTACCATCAGGCAGGCCGTTTACTTGTTTGCCACCGACGTAGTATAAAAAAAAAAATGTTTACGAAGTATTTAATAAAATATACTGTAATTGGTTTCAATATTATTGACAAATTAAAACTACTTTTGCTATTTTGCTCCAGTCATAGCAAAATGGCGCTATTCATTTTTAAAGTAACAAAAATGAAACGTAAGAAGCTCTATGCCTCTTGTTTATGGTAAAATGTTGCCAGTGTTTAAAAACTGATTGTAAATACTTATTTTACAGGATTTGTGTAAACCATACCATTACTGGTGCCACGCCCATCATAGGGGTGTTTACTGTATACGTCACTTTCCCAATTACAAACTTGTACTCAAATACCACCAAATTAACTGAAAATATTTGTAATTAACGTCCTGGTTTTTGTGTTAATAGTTAATTATACGTAGCCACGACAAATTCTCCGGAAACGGAATGCATTAATTCTCAGCAATAACTTTATGTCGCCGTGTTAGGTAATTTACATATGTTGCAACATGCACGTGTTAATTGAACTCACTACCGGCAAAGACATGTCAATAATATAAACTAGGTAACAAGGTGGAGAAAAAGGAAGCATGCCGAAATCGAGGAGTTAGTGAGCGAATCTCATATCATCGGCGAAATCAAATCCTGCAGACTTCGCTGGTTCGGCCACCTACTTAGAATGGAAGAGGATCGAGCAGCCCAGAAAGTCGTACTTGGGAAGCGACTGGTGACCCGGTGGGTCGACCCAGATACCGCTGGGGAAACGGCTTTGAAGCGGATCTGCGGCAGCTCCAAGCGGATAGTTGGCAGAAAGCGTAGGATCGGGAAAAGTTGCGTGCTCTTGTTTCGGAGGCCAAGACCCTCTTTGGGTGGCCGAGCCACATTAGTTAGTTAGTTAGGTAACAATTTCCCTAAACATTAGTTTTCCTTGTATGCATCGGGTTTAAGGAAGCAAAATTTAATGACAGGCAGGAAAGGGAGTTTCCATATCGATAAACTGAATTATCAATGGATCAATGCTTTTCCCATATACGATTTGTATGTTAAAATATAATTTAGTTGGACATATAAAAACAAAACAAAATAATAGCTAATTCGATTCATTTCAATAAGGTATTTTAAACTTAGTGCTCCAAACCTATTTGAAATATGCTTTGTGTAAACTTTGACATCGTCTTTACTAAAATAAAATTTCCAACAACATATACTCGTATATAGAGTCTGTTCAGAAAGAGAAGAGTACATTCCACGACTCTTATCTTTCTGCACAGACTCTACACTTACCAACAAAACTTGCAGGAATGGTACCTAAAAGCATCGATAATTGAGTTTGCCAGTGTTGGAAGTATTGGAACTCCCTTCGTTATTAAAATTTGCTCCCCAAAATCCAATTTAAGTAGGTAAGTAAATATTCTTTATTGCACCAATAATTACACATTTTACATACTTGTAAAACTACAAATAAATTTTAAAGGAAAATAGAACAACAGGCGGTCTTATCGCTAAAAAGCGATATCTACAGTTATATTATTGCAATATCCAGTCTGTTATTTTTTGGTCTGGTGTTGGCAACTGACCGCGTGTCATAAGATAAGACGGCCGTAATAAAGTCACAGACGATTAAGTAACCCGATTTTCACACCAATAAGGACCACGTTTTCGGTGAGGCACCTGCAATCTGCTGTTATTTGTAAAACTTCAGTTTTGTATCTTTCTAACAAACACAAAAATCAACATTACGTTGATATGGGCAGAACCGATTATCAACGGCTTATTTTATTAGTTCATTTGACAAACGTTCATGAATTGCGTGCGTCGTTGAGGCTTTTTGTTCGTTAAATCACATTTATAATTATAATCGTGTCTATATCGAATATATTATGTATATAACCTTTATTTATGTGTAGTGTGTGGTTTGAAAATGTGATGTCTAACCCCAAACTTTTTCATAGACTTTTCGTCGGTTAGTTACACAAATCTCTGTTAGACATTTTGCTGGGACATCACTGACATCAGTTAGCCGCGACCATGCCTAGTGAAACCTGTGTCGAAACGTCGGTAAATAAAGGTAATAAATTCACTATAAACTCGGTTATAAATGTGATTTAATGTGTTCAATTCGCGAAAGTTTAAATGTTTTTGGTCGTTGTCTGCGATACGATGCTTAATCTTATAATTCCTCGTAGTCATGTCAAATTATATAACTTTATTATTTTTTATTAATTTTATTACAAGTTATATTTAGCTGTAGTGTACTTATACTTACCACATTTTTGCCGGCATGGTTCCAAAGACGCCTGATGATAATCAAATAGCAAAGTGTATGAAATAAAGTTAGTGTCTAAAGTAGTACTATTAGTTATTCTGTGCTAAAGATTCATGTGTACGTTGGGAAATTAACAGCCGAAGTCTGCCGTCAGCCGATGTCGGTACTACATATGTACTTACGAGTACGATATACCATTTGAGACTTTCCTGTCACTCTTCGGTGAAGGAAAACGATGTTGACGAGAAAACTGAACTAACCCAAACGCCAATTCTCGGGATTAGTTGCCCTGGCTCCCATGAGACGTGACTAGAAAGAACAGATGATATAATAGCCCTTTTTAGGGTTCCGTAGCCAAATGGCATAAAACGGAACCCTTATAGTTTCGCCATGTCCGTCTGTCTGTCTGTCTGTCTGTCTGTCTGTCTGTCTGTCTGTCTGTCCGAGGCTTTGCTCCGTGGTCATTAGTGCTAGAAAACTGAAATTTGGCATGGATATATAAATCAATAAAGCCGACAAAGTCGTACAATAAAATCCAAAAATTTATTTTTTTTAGGGTACCTCCCCTACACGTAAAGTGGGGGTGAAATTTTTTTTTCGCTTCAACCCTAGAGTGTGGGGTATCGTTGGAAAGGTCTTTCAAAACTAATAGGGGTTTTCAAGAAACATTTTTTGATAAAGTGAATATATACGGAGATAATCGCTCCGAAAGAAAAAAAAAATGTGTCCCCCCCCCCCTCTAACTTTTGAACCATAGGTCCAAAAAATATGAAAAAAATCGTGGAAGTAGAGCTTAACAAAGACATTAAATGAAAACTATAGCAGAGATGATCAGTTTAGCTGTTTTTGAGTTATCGCAAAAAGTTTTCCCTTCATAGTAAAAAGACTTACTTTAATTAGGTACTGATTATGCAAATTTGCCTATTTGTTTAACTCGGGTGAAAGGTACCGTTTCATCCCTTGGTTAACAATTTACTATACTTTAAGCTCCAGTTTAGCTTATTGTGACGGAAGAGTAACTACGGAACCCTACACTGAGCGTGGCCCGACATGCTCTTGGCCGGTTATTTTATGAATGAGTGATTAGTCCCAAATAAACGTTGTTAATTATGGTTAAAGATAAAGTCTTCTTATGTAACTATATATGTATAAAATCTTTATTTCAGCTCGCACTAAGATATCAGAAATTCTCGGCCTCGACTACGACACCGGCACGGACTTGGGCTCCGTCCCTGAAAGGGAATGGCGTCTGCTGGCCGCCCTCGCGAAGAAGAGGAAAGATGAAGACGATAGAGAGAGACTGGCTGATCAGTTCCATAGGATGTGGCTGCAGGAGAAAGAGGGACGGGAGATGGTGAGTGCTGGTTGAGGTTATTATGCCATTTCTTTGCCTATGCCTTTCAGTGTCCCCACCCCACGTTACGATTTGAATTTATTTAATACATAAGGATTTAGTATACAATTGGTACGTACTTCATTTGTAGTTACTTAGAAAATTGCAACTCTGTATAATAAGTTTGGGAGTACAAACCGCAATGTGGGGTTGCCAGAGAGCATGCTGTTTCAAGTTTACGCGTCAATCAGCGCTAACGATATTGGATTATCTATAAAGCGGGAACGCCTAGCTGGTGTGGAAGATGAACACTCATTGTAGTTTTCTAGCTTTATATTTATTTGTGTCATTCAGCTAGATTAAAAAATCAACTACCCTTAATGACTGCCACTCCCCGAATGCCCGCCTGCAGATCTTTATTCATCTAGCACGGCGATAGTTCTGAATTCAAATATATAATTGTTGACAGTTACCTACCAAAAGACTGTGAAGGTTTCAAACCTTAGTTTCTTAAGAACATGATAACTGATAGTTGCTATCGAGCGTTAAAAGAAATAATCGGACAGACAGACGGACATGACGAATCTATAAGGGTTCCGTTTTTTCCGAACCCTAAAAACGGTGCATTCCCGTCTGTCCCCGCCGGGCTCAGATGGGAATAAGCGCTACATACAAATTATTCCCATCTGTGCCCGCCTCTTGTATGGCGGTGGTCACGGCGGGCGGGCACAGATAGGGAATACACCGCAAAAATTTAATTTACAATTACCTACATGTATTTTATTGTACTTGATAGTACCTCTGTTAGTATCTTTCTCGCCCCTGGCCGGGCAACTGCCAAAATCTGAACAATTCTTTATGTTCAATTACAATTTGCTTTTGATTTCTAAAATAAACCTGATCATTCATGTTTCAGATGGAAGCCCAAACCTCCCTGCAATACAAGCGTTTCATCAACCGCAAGCGTGAAGACGAGCGCCTCTGGCACGAACACCGCCGAACGCTGAAGAACCTCGAGCACCATATGCAGAAAGACCAGCTGCAGAACACCATCAGGTGGAAAGAGCGGAAGGCTGAGGAGCTACTGGCTTGGAGGGAAGACAAGAAGGTAACGAAGTTTGTCTGGCTGATGAGCCGATGGGAAATTTACAAAGTAGCGAAATTTTCTACATCAAAATATCTCGTGAATCGAAACTTTCTCTTTGAATCTAGCACACATGTAGTTTTGATGTCACCTGCTGGATGGAAAATGTGATAGAGGGGTTTTATATCAGTATGTACCTATATTATTGAAACATGTTAAAATTCCTGAAACCTGTAGAGACTTAGACTAATATAAAACAATATATTATATTATTTATTATATAATTC
The DNA here is from genome assembly GCF_033807575.1 of Cydia pomonella. Lineage (NCBI taxonomy): Eukaryota > Metazoa > Arthropoda > Insecta > Lepidoptera > Tortricidae > Cydia > Cydia pomonella. The sequence goes on from NC_084722.1 coordinate 3,070,573, forward strand.
TCGACTTAAATTGGATCTCAATCGTCTGCCATCTACCAAGAGAGGCTGTCAAGAAAGAAAGTGCAGCCGAAAGCTTCTGGTGATTTTGTGTTACATCAAGAACGAGAAGCTCTTAGATTTTAAAGATCCAGAAGCAGTAACTACGGAAACAAGTTGCTAGAAATCGTTCAGAGTAAGGTCTAAGGAGCTACTCATATATGGTTGGAGAAAGGAAAGAAATATGAAGTTAGATAGGATTCATTTATTTATACAGGTAATTAGTTCCTTCAACCTAAATAAGTAATTAGTTATTACAATGTCAGGCCGCGTAGCCAAAATGCAAATCGCTTACGCTCCGTAGCGATCGAAACGCAACTGTCACTGTCACACTAAATTGGAAGAGTGATAAAGAAAACCGCAGCGTTTCGTTGTCACACTGGCTAGGCCGGCAAATATCTTAAAAGCTAACGGTAGCTACACTGGGCAGATTTCTTTCTTATCAAAACCTTTTCCACGAGTGAGTCGCGTGATCATATCCCAGGCACGTTTGGGCTGGTCTGCAGGCACGAAATGGGTAGCTTTTAGCACATAAATGTCCTTCAGAAGACGCGCACTCCTCACACATCCAGCTAACTCACCATCTACCCTCCATGAGTACCGCTTCGCTGACTGGTATTCATCTTCTCCCGTAAAATTAAAGTGATTTCTTAAAAAATCAACTATTCCGGCGTAAGATACTGTATGATCATCTTCTCCGCCGTAAAGGGTCACCGGATAGTGGTCTAGTAATTCCGACAACCAAGGCGCCATAGACCGGTCCATGTCTTCACTCAAATATTCGTGTACTGTCGTACTAAGCTCGTCATATGATAATGCTCCAACATGAATAGCTTTCCGAACTTCGCTTTTATTTAACACCGAAACATATTTATCACCACCTTCTCGATACGGATCACATTTCTCCAATTTCATAAGATTTAGGTTGGCTTCGGAATCTAATCTAAAATGATTCTGACTGTCAGGATTTATATAAGCACCGCCAACAATGAGCCCTTTAAGGTTTATTTTAGTCTTCGCCTTGGGGTTATTTTTGTGGATCGTGTGAGCGAAAGCCGGGACGTATTTTCCTGCGTAGGATTCGCCAGTAATGAAGAAATCGTTTTTCTGCAGCTCCGGGAAGAGTTGGAAGAATTGAGTGATGGTGGAATAGAGTTGTTCGCCGACTTGCGTTTCGTCTGTGCAGTATCCCATAGAGTCGTTTGTGAAGCTGAAACCCGCGCCCACGGGGTTGTCGATGTAGATTACGTGGTGATTCAGAGCCCAGTGATATTGTCTGGGTACAAATTGGCCGTTTTGTTCTGCGATGGGGCCGTTTTCGCAGAATAAGCCGAACAGCGAAGATCCGCCCGGGCCACCCTGAAGCCACACAAGTACTGGGGCTTGATCCCTGTCTGGGAACATGCTTGGAAAATACCAGAAGAACTGGTTGGAGTTGTAAGCCTTATTGACGGTAAAGAATCCCGTGTAGCTCTCGATTGATAAACTGTCGTTGAGGTTGACTCTAGCTAGGTGTCTGGCTTTCTTGATGTCGCCCTTCTCGATGAATGGTGTCAAAAACAGAGGCTCACCGGGGTCCCCATCGCTCTTGACTATATGGACCCCATGAGTGTGATGGGGATGGCCATATAACAATGTGGCTTGCCACGATAATAAGATTAGCAGTAGGCTCGACATTAGGATGATGAGACTGAATAATGAAATCAAGCGAACTGCTCCTTTTATTTGATTAAAATATACCTAAAGCATTTACATTTTATTACCTACTTAAGTTTTACTCGTGTTTATACTTAAAATAACGATGACATTACGTGTAAATACTTGTAATATTTAAGCACACATGTCAGTAATAAAGCGGAAAAATATTTAAGTTATTGAAGATAGAACTTATCGATGGATCAATTCTGACGTCAGTCAAATGTTGATGCTAATAAATAATATACCAGGATGAGCACTTTTGGCACGAATCAGATACTTATGAATCTGCCGGCATGCCATGAGACGGAATAAGAACGTAAATGCTATATATATATACGAGAAAGTCAAATTAGAGCAGGATAACGGTTGCAGATGCACCAGTTATCTTCCTGGCAGAAAAGCCTAACATCTGACAGCTCGAATATCAACCAATGCACCAATGTGTCCCACAGCCATAGGGCCTAGACGGATGCTACCATGACGCCACTACGTTTTTACTTCGCCGTGGAAGAGGTAACGTCAAGTCAAGTAAGTTATCTTGGAAAACATATAAAGCGACTGGTATGGTATTTGTGGCACCATTGTGGCACTGACGTCCGCATACCAAATAATGTCGTCAATAGATAATTCTAGCAATAAAAGTAGTACCAAATAATTTGAGGTATTTACCTTTATTACTGACATGACTGTGTAGCTTTTCCAGGCTGGAATTCCAGGCACGATTTATCGACCACATACGCGCCAATAGAATTTTAACTTTAGAATTCTGATTTAAGATTCAAATTAGATTGCACTTTCGGGGAAAGTGACTTGTCTTCAAATGAGATTAATTAAAGCTGGATTAACAAATTCACTTTCGTAGCACTAGCTAGTTTTCGTAGCTGATCCCAGTTTTCCCGCTATGTAGAGGAAAGGGACTATAAACAGAGAACTCCTTCCTTAACTTTCTGATGGCATTCAATATGTTCATTGGAATATATTTCGATATTTTGGGAAACCCTTGTAGATTGGTGCGGACTAGAAAAGGGTTAAATTAAAAGCCTATTGTGTGCGGCGCGTCATCGTGAACCTTGTCGGAATACTCGGAATGCACGAAGATTGCCATTGGTCTGTAGCCGTGCGCGAGAATTGATGTATTCGACGGTCAAAGGTAACCCTTGACCGTCGAATGACTAGGTATCTGTAATAACAAAGATTCTAAATATAAGTGTACTGTACTAATTGTATACTTTGCTTATCACAGACATCGGAACTGGTCAATAGGGTGCTAGAAGATGAAGCCCGCGCATTTCTAGCAGCGGAACGAAGGTCACGCCAAGAATCGGCCGATGAGTGGAGAAGACTGGTCGAAGTGGAGGAGACTAAGAGGAGAGCTGATCATGCGGATAAGAGGAGAAACGAGATTCTTCGGGATTCATCTAGGGTAAGTGAAATTGGTATAGGGTTTCACATCTTCCTTTAACAGGCATGAGAACTAGTCAACGGGGTTCTAGAAGGTAATGCTCGCACATTTCTAGCAACAAGTGGGAGAGCAGCAAGAGCAGAGCAAGGGAGTGTAGAAGATTGATCGCAAAGAAAGACTAAGAGGAGAGCGGATCATGCAGAGAATAGGGGAATGAAATTTTTGGGGACTCATCTAGGGTAAGAGAAATTGGTACAAGATTATACATCTTCCTGGCATCAGAACTAGTCAACGGGGTAGTAAAAGACGAATAAATTTGCTGCCTCTGGCTTGCCTTAGCTGGCCGGCCAGAGTGGAGTCGCGAGAGCCGAGTTCTTGAGGGTAGATGTGTTGGCTATAAGTTTAAAGTCCATAATCCGCTCGGTGTACCCCTTACATTTCGTATGTATCATTACTTTAGCTATAGTTTTTAATTATTATTTTACATATAGGTTAACTGGAAGAGACACCTCTTAGAGATAAGTTCGCCTTTGTACTACACAATTATGTTCTAACTGATGTAATCATTTTTTTTTCTCGTACAATTAAGTGTTTACTTACTTACATTTCATTAAAGTGTCAAAAGGGCTTCTACGTGTTAGTTTCGACTCCGCACACGCCTCCCAAAGGTCTGGAAACCCATTGTTTTGTGATGGGAAAGACAGTAGGTATATATATATTTATATAATATAGGAGACAAGCGAGCAGACGGATCACCTGATGGTAAGCGATTACCGCCGCCCATACACCTTCAACACCAGAAGATGGGAGAACGCTCTTTTCTTGAAGGTTTGAATAATGATATATTCAAGAAATTCCTGATCATTTTCAACTTTTAGGAAAAAAAATTTTTGCTCTCTTAATACTTTTTTCTCTGATAGAGTAAAGAGTGCACGCGTGAACGTGAACATCACAGGAGCCCTCTTTTTATTGCCTCAAAGTTTGTCAAGCACATTTTTAAATTTCGGCCTCTCAACGGCACAACCTCCAACACGCAAGCGAGTTTATGTGACGGGGGATGCACATGGCATGAAATGTATATGTCAAGTTTAATTTTCGATTTAAGCCCGGTGGAAGACCCTCCATCGTGCATGATTCTGGCATTATTTTAATGTGTTTTTTTTTTCCAGCGTATAGCAATAGTCAGCGCCCTAAACACCTGGGAAAGCTCACTGCTCCGCGAAGAGCTAGCCGCCTCGGACGCGGCCAGACGCGCCCAATACGCCATGCTGGCGACACTGGCGTCTGCGCGAGGGGAGAGAGTGACGCGGGCGAGGGACCTGAAGAGGAGGCGCGCGAGGGCTGTCGCCGCGAGGTGCGAGATGTGGAGGGACGCGGTTAGGCGAGGGAGTTACTAGTTATTGTTGTATTTTTAAACGGATGATTGTTTAGAAATATATATATTACATAAGTTAATATTCTCCTATGGCCGATCTCTGATAGTAATTTGAATTTAGTACCTTTTTCTACTGACAAGTGTTATGACATAAACTGTACAACGCGTCCATATGGACCATGCGCGTTGGAGGGTCAGCCATCTTGTGGCCTGAATCGGAACTATAAACATGTACATTTACACGTCACGTGCTTTCTTGTGCATAGTGAGTGCTGCCATCTTGTGGGCTAAATTGGAACAATAAACATCACATTTACGCCTCGCGCCAAAAATCTGACGGCTCCTGTGCTGCCTCCTATGGTTCATGCACGCTCCCCATTAAATAAATCCATACGCTATGCTGGTGACACTGACGTCTGTTGATACCCAGTTTATATAGCGATATTGTTAGTTTGTGCAAATTAAGATGCTCGATCGAGGCGTCCATGTTAAACAAATCCTAATATGTGCGCTTTAGTGCACGCTACTCAAATCCAACAAGCGTACAAATTTCTTGATTATTATTTATCGAGACTAGGCAGGAACATACTTCAGGTAAATGTTTTTTTAAGTACGTTCCTGCCTACCTGCGTCAATATGTAAGTAAAAGATCGGCCATGATGTAAAGGTTTCGAGGGATTTACATACATACATGTGTCGAGACCTCTCTGTTTGGTGTAAAATTAAGTTTTAGACGGTTGATTTTTTAGATAAATTTAGAAAATAATTATACTTTATTGAGCTTACCATAACTAACTACTCAATGTAAATCGTATAGGAAATTTTAAATCGAGGTGTGCTGTGTTGTATGTAATATAAAATATAGCGAGATACTTACCATTAGTGGTTAAAATAAATTATTGTAACGACATTTAATTCTTTTTTTAATTTTATTTTGTCATTAGCTTAAGTAAAAATATCACTAAATAAACCTTAAATACAATGACTAGTTTTCTTAATATTGATATATGACCCATGGACACCAGTTCACTTAGAAACTCCCGCCCCTTTGTTAACCACAATATTAATGACGCTACCTTGCTTGGCTTCAAAGCGTGTTTAAAAATCATCATCAGACCCAAACCTAGTCTCCTGGAAATCGAAATCTCTAGTAGACTCAGCCAACCTAGCACTAGAGTTTTTATACTGCCTCAACATCGCCTCGGCCCTCTTAGTAACACCGACGCGTAGGAGAGTTGTTTAGGCGCTGTATTACACTGGATGAGTGTTTTTGAAAACCGACGCGTAAGAAACTTGGTTAGGGGCTGTTTTAAATCAGGGTAGAGCAGACTGGCGTATTGGAAATTGGGAGATTTCAGCATATTGGTCAATGTAGCTGGAAAGGATGCAACTCCTGTCTTTTTTCTCATCTTACCTCATGAGACGACTTTATAAAGCACACCAGTTCTACAGCTATAATCATTTCTTGATGAAACACAGCTGTGTCTTCTAGAAATCTTTCTCTTCAGGTTTCTAGCAGTTTGGTACTCAACAATGTCAGATTTATATCATTCTTTATTTTTAATTCTTTAGATATTGTTATTGGCTCAGCCTTACATTTCACCTTATAATACATTCAATAACTACATTGTTTAATCATCATCGGACCCAAAAGTAGTCTCCTGAACACCATTTAAATCTCTAGTGGCCTCGGCTAATCTATCCCTCGCTCTTTTATACTGCCTCAACACCGCCTCGGCCCCTCTCAATAACGCCGACGCGTGGGAAACTTGACTGGGGGCAGTTTTGAACCCAGGCAGGGGAGACTGGGTGATGGTGGACCAGCGGACGGAGAGGGTGCCGGTGGTGGTGAACTTGAAGTTTGCGTCCTTGAAAACAAACATGGGAAATGTTAGTGAAATAGTGATATCTACGGCAGCTTTTAAGGAAAAAAATGCAAGTAAGTAGTGAAGTACCTAATTAACTCTAATTGACCAACACGTTATTTTACAGTATTGTCCGAAAACTTTCCCATCTTTTTGCAAAATATGCTAATTGTATATTTCTTTCTGTTATGGAAGACTTGATTATAGGGGGCACTTGGTCATTTATTATAAAGTTATATTAAATTTAAAATATATCTAAAATAACAATTTGTGACCACGGCCTCCTTATGGCAAGCGACAAAGTGGGACTTTTTTGCCGGCCGCGGTCACATTTTTAACTGCACTACGTTGCCAAAATCAGAACATTTTAGCGATCGGTTCCTTTTAGGACAGTTATTGTTTAAACTTTTGACCGCCAAAGACATCATATGACGCGCGCAGCTACAGTCCAATATCAACCTTCATGCGTACCGACAAGGTTCACGATTACACGCCGCGTGCGATAGGCGTGGCGTTCAAAAGGTTAAGGGCAAATAATTACAGTTTTATTATTAAGGTTACCAAGTCTCCCCCTAGCATCAAGTTTCCCCAGTCTCCCCTACTTATTTACTTAAAACCGAGGTTTATTCACTCACCTGTAACTGAGGTTTAGCCAGCACCTCCAAATCTTTAATCAAATGGCACCCCCCTACAAAAAACCTCCTACTCTCAGCAGCTACATGGTTCAACTCCTCAGGGCGCGAGCAGGACAGCTGCCTGCTGTAACGGCCGGGCTGCAGTGTTAGAGGGAGATAGCAGTAACCTTCGGTCCGTTGGCGGCCCCACCAGTCGGTGGAGATGATCTCGAAGAAGAGTTTTAGAGGTGGTGTGTCTGGATTACAATAATAATAGGTTGGTCAATGAAAATATTAAATAACCTATAATATAATAATAATAATAATTTAGCCTATATACGTCCCACTGCTGGGCACAGGCCTCCTCTCATGCGCGAGAGGGCTCGGGCTATAGTCCCCACGCTAGCCCAATGCGGATTGGGGACTTCACATACACCTTTGAATTTCTTCGCAGATGCATGCAGGTTTCCTCACGATGTTTTCCTTCACCGAAAAGCAAGTGGTAAATATCAAATGATATTTCGTACATAAGTTCCGAAAAACTCATTGGTACGAGCCAGGATTTGAACCCACGACCTCCGGATTGAAAGTCGGACGTCATATCCACTCGGCCACCACCGCTAAATAACCTATATAACATTAAATGTGAGTGCTGGTCTAGCGATAAGAGCGTACAACTTGCAATCCGGAGGTCGCGGGTTCAAACCCCGGCTCGCACCAATGAGTTTTTCGGAACTTATGTACGAAATATCACATTTGATATTTACCAGTCACTTTTCGGTGAAGGAAAACATCGTGAGGAAACCGGACTAATCCCAATGGCAGATGGCAGTCGCTTTCGTAAAAACTAGTGTGTCTACGCCAATTGTGTTGTGGCAGGCATGATTACAACTTTTAGAACGCCTTTTGACTTTTATCCTTATTCTTTCACTGACGTATTTATTTATTTATATTATAGGACATTATTACACAAATTGACTAAGTCCCACAGTAACCTCAATAAGGCTTGTGTTGAGGGTACTTAGACAACGATATATATAATATATAAATATCTATAAATACTTAAATACATAGAAAACACCCATGACTCAGGAACAAATATCCATGCTCATCACACAAATACATGCCCTTACCAGGATTTGAACCCGGGACCATCAGCTTCGTAGGCAGGGTCACTACCCACTAGGCCAAACCGGTCGTCAAACTCGGTCGGTCGGTATTAAACTTGTTAAATATTAAAAAGTGGCGCCATCTTACCGGGCATAACCCAAATGTTGTGGCACCATCGCTCGAAACGATGCCGCTATACCTTTGGCCTTTGATTTATTAAATTTTAAGAGACAATTTAGAAATGATACTTAATTAGTTTTAATTAAGGTTGAAATTGCATTGAAACAGAGTGTACATTGTAATGTAGATTGGGCGGCACGAGGTTAAAGGTAGTTTCCAGTATCCCTTTGAAAAAACCATACCTGTATTCAAAGGCCCATCTAATGTGAGTTCCACCAAATGTCCGAAACTCCAATATTTCTGTTCACTATCATTTGTGTTAGACTTGGAAATGTGCGTTCTTCCGTGTAGTGCGTCTGAACATTGCAATTCTTCAGGCACCTGAAATTGATTTTGCTATTACAAGAATATAGGCGCTTTAATGAATAAATATACAGACTAAATTCAATCTTTGAATGCAGTATTACTCAGTTTTGAAAATGGAGTAAGGTCTCCTTTTAGCAAAATGTCCTATGTCTTATATTCAAGGTACTTTCCCTTGATGTCCCATAGTCTTGGGATGCCCTGTATAGTTTATATTCATATAGAGTCTCGGTTACAAATTCATTTACTTTAAAAGACACTGCACCTACTTAATCTTTCTGGTTTAACCCATTGGTTGACTGGTAGACAATGCCTTAAGGCATTAAGTCCGCCATTTGTACCTTCATGTATTGTGCAATAAAGATTAAATAAATAAATAAATTCACCAAAAATGCATTTTTGTGGTAGTTATGAGCGCTTTACATAAACATTGGACCCGGGTACGTCCTTAAACTACATCCAAAAGAGAGGTATGGGCAGTGTGAATGTCATCTCGCTTTGTGTGGTAGGGCACAGCACAGCGGATGTCATTCCAGATCTAGAGCAGTGCCCAACTGGGGAAGTACAGCAAACCGTAGCCAAATAACACTAGAAGCCGGTGCCGGCGAGTAAGGTTGCCAGAGCTGAACGAGGGTGCGGATTGTTAGGGTCGACCTATGTACGCCTGGAACTCCTCTGGACTTGCAGGCGTACATAGGCTATGTGGACTGCTTACCATCAGGCGGGCCGTATGCTTGTTTGCCACCGACTTAGTATTTAAAAAAAAGCATTTACTAAGCATAGTAGAAAATGTTAAAACATCTATGTAATTTATCTCCATCTGATAGCAGGGTCCACACAGAGCGAGCATAAGCGCGAGGCAATTTCCTCACGCACAAAACGGCCAGTGTAGACGCGCCTCGGCCGAGGCGGCGCGCTCGGGCGAGAAAAACGCACGCAAAACTAATTAGGAACGATTTGATTGGCTATGGGCGTGGCTAGGCCGGCGGTTTCACTCCATTCTAAATGCGAACGTACTATAACTATCAGGATTACAAAATATATTGTTTAAAATTGCAGCCTGTTTATTCAATTAAGAATAAGTATCACATTTGGTTAAAATATATCTCACCTTGATATAAAATTCCACATACAAATTGTCCAAATCAAAATCGGTCGCCGAAAGGATCTCCAGGGTGACATGATGGTGTCTCCTGCCGAGTGGGGGCATAACAAACTTCAACAGCTGTTTGTGGCGTTTTTCCCATTTCTTAGACAATTTTTTTAACTGTAAATGAAAAGACGTTTTTTTCCCGACTACGAGAAGGGTTTTATGATTTAAGTCAATGTATGTATATACAGCTGTGTGCAAAGTAATATCAATTTATTTCACACACAGCGAATTAAGAACAAGCTGCCGCGCAAAAATCGCTGCGGAGTTAAGTTGGTCTTACTCTAAGACCCAGGGTTACGAAGAGGGGTAAGTAAGCACTTACTTACTGTATTATAAAATATATTAGCTGCAAATTTGACAGATAATGCAGAGTGCGCTGTAAGCAGCCATGCGTTTTTTTTGTGTTAACCCTTTGCACGACATCCCTATTGTGTGGGGCGGGTTATACGGTTTTACCCACTAGTTACCACCAACTTGTTACCAGTGGTAGCTATTGGGATGTTTTTCCCACCTTTCACTAGTGGTAACTACTGGGAATTTTTACTAATTAATGGGAATAACTAATTAACTTATAATTAATTAGACTTTTAATTAATTATTGATTACAGCACTCTATATTTATACTGTTTTTATTAGTATTGAACTCTAACAACATTTTGGTGGTAACTACTGGGTGCTAAGTTGCTAACTTTTTATCTTTAATACTTCGTCGGTGGCAACCAAGCATACGGCCCGCCTGATGGTAAGCAGTCTCCGTAGCCTATGTACGTCTGCAAATCCAGAGGAGTTATATGTGCGTTGCCGACCCTAACACCCCCCTCGTTGAGCTCTGGCAACCTTACTCACCGGCAGGAACACAACACTATAAGTAGGGTCTAGTGTTATTTGGCTGCGGTTTTCTGTAAGGTGGAGGTTCTTCCCCAGTGGGAACAACCCTGTGGGGCGCGCGCGAGCGTCAGTTGACGTATTTGGGGGTTGAAGGGTTAGCTAGCTTGTCAAATGTTACTGGTTGCTGAAGCATTGGGCCTCAGTTTGACATGATATGGGGTAGGATTATCACTGACACTAAAAGTGATAATTTAATCTGTCCACGTGGTGATACCTACTGGACTGAAATGTGTAACAGCTGAATATGTACGGATTGCAACAGTTGCAAGATATACAAATACAAAATTCTATATTTCATAAAAAAAGTTACATATAATTTAAGGGATGGTGTCTCCCGGTAAGCAATATATTTGCCTCTGTTAGGAGGCACCGCTCTTCCTTGATTATTGATAACTAATACTAAGCTATATTATTTGCAAACATTTACTACCTATACTATTAGGCGGGTCCACACCGAGCGAGCATACGCGCGAGGCAATTTCCTCAGATAAAACGGGCAGTGTAGACGTGCCTAGTGACGCCATTTTCATTTTCCGCTCAGGTGAGGCAAACCATGCAAGGCCGGGCGTTTGCCTCGCCAGGACATTTCCTCGCGAGGCTGCTCGCCTATTTCCAAAATCAAGATATAAATAAATACTAAACACAAAACTTTTACCAGGACTAGTAACTCTTCTCCATCCATCCTTTCAAACTCCACATCAACGGCATACTCATACCCCTGCTCCAGCTGGTACGGGTTCAAGTCCAGGCTGTTCACGTCCGGTGACACAATCAGGTAGTTCTGTGATACATTATGGTAGAGAGATAGGAGGGTGATCTCTTGCTTTAGGAGTAGTTGTGAGTTTCTGAAATTTTATTATTATTATACTCTTTATTCATTCAATATCTTAGGTTAGGATTTTTTATAATATGGATATAAAAGTAAAATATAAAAACACTTACAAAACAATACAAAAGATATAAACACATTATAAAAAACCTAACCTAGGGTGCCGCCAGCAGCGGGGCAGGGCCCAAGCTGCCGGTGGTCAGGGCCGCAGAGAGAGGAACCGACGTACTATACGCGCCGTGTCCAAAATTACTGCCTTCTGCATCTGACCCTTGATCCAGCCACCTAGCGAGAGTCTCTCTAGGTGTTGGTCGAGACTCTTCGCTAGGAGACCGTTCGCTGACACGACTATCGGGACAATGATCGTCGAATCAACATCCCACATGGCGGTTATCTCGTGAGCCAAGTCTAGGTACTTACTGGACTTGTCCTTCTCGGCTTTCACGAGATTCTCATCATGGGGGATGGTGATGTGATGGAATTATTATTATTATTATATAATTATAGGCGAGCAGCTATTTAGCTGATGAGCCTATGTCACACAGTGTCCTGTATTATACAGTTCAAATTTTCTAAAGTCGTATCACATCACTAAGTAACATGGTTGGTTTTTCAATGAAAGTTTTGTTATTTGTTTAAAGTTTGAAGTAAAGTTGTCATTTTAGTATGTGAACATTTCTGTAATAAGAATATTGTCAGTTAATTATCATTAAATAAGAAAACAATTGGTATCTGACCAACCAAACTACCACTGTACTTACCACATATGGGTAAAGATTATAGGTTTAAGTCCCAGCTTGCACCAAGGCTTTTTAAATGACTTTTCATGAAGGAAAACACTGTGACAAATCTACATCATATCCTGCAATTCCTGCATACACCTCTAAATTCCCCAATCCACATTGGGCTAACAATGATCAATTTTTTGTTTACTGCCACACCATCATACTTAGCCTATTATACATCTCACTGTTGGGCAAAAGTTTATCTCATTGTACTAGAGAGTCTGAGCCAAAGAGTAGTATAATATATAAGACAGTTGAGTGCTCTAGTACAATGAGAGGAACTTTTGCCCAACAGTGAGATGTATAAATAGGCTGAGTATGATGGTGAGGCAGTAAACAAAAAGTTGATCATAAGATAATAATTAAGTAGAGATGCCTCCTGCCCACAATGCGGTAAGGAGGAGACTAGCTTACACTTACTAGCCGAATGTGTCATGTCCATAGTATAATTCATTCGGTAGAGACTTACTAAAAGAAAACAAACAAAAGGATGTCAGTTCTGCAGGAAAACAAGATTTGAGGAGTATGGAGAATGCCGCAGGGACATTAACCTGCAGCTCCTACTTCAGGGAATTGGGCTGAATTAATGCAGCTTGCGATCAACAGCCTACCTGTTACCGGCAGGGCGTCCCCGCAGTCCCCGCACCACATTACATCTACATATTCAAGATAATAATTTTGCAGTACTTACTCATTATACTCAGAGTTGTCATACATAACATGCATAGAAGTCCATTTTTCCTCACTGGCAATACTTTCCTCACTTCTAAACAAATGTGCCATAGAGCTTGTATCTTCTCTAAAAACTTTTTCACTCAAATTCAATTTTTCAAAGCATGAATTCAAATTTAGAATATCAGAGCCACTAGTTGACTTTTTAATTTTATTTACTGGCATTGGTAAATGGTAGTCATGATGAATATATGTAAATACTTTGTCAGGCTGGTAATCCGTTTCTTCTAACAAATCATGGTATGACAATTCATTTTCTGAAATACAGTTATGTATGTCACTGTACCGCTGTATTTCATGCAAACTGAATGCTTTCTCTTGCCATTTGAATTCATATTCCTCTATCTTGTTATTTTCTACTTGCTGGATGGTGTTATTTCTGTCATTGTTATAGGTCTCGAACTTGGGTAATGTTTTAATACCTTCATGAGGTTTTAGTCTTATCCTGATAACAACAATTGATGTTTTATTTGATGTGAAATATACTTAAAACACAGCTCTGGCCACTAAATAAATAAATATATCACTAGCAATTTAAATAACTGAGACTTATCTTTAACAAAATCTTTTACAGGCTACAAGGTAATGGATATACCACTATTGTATTCATGTACTTGAGAAATATACCTGTTTTTGGCGATACTTATTCGAATAAAAAATATAATTTGGCACTGTTTATTAAATTACGATATCTTACTTTATAGTAATATTTTCTATAGGTGATTTCAACCAGTACACTCCAGTTACTTTATTACTTCGGTCAAAGTTGTTCATTGTGTGTAATTAATTATTACATTACTTTATTTAAAAGCCAATAAAGCTTCCTGTATCACACCGTGTTTTTGACATTGACAAATTCTTTTTGTCAAAAATGACAACACAACCGTTTCCATGACAACCATGAAAACATGTTCGAATCCGCGCTTCAAAGAAAGATGAATATAAAATATAATAATAGCATGCAAGTTATAATAGAATATCTTATTTCAAAAATATTATGTTAACTTGATCAAAAAGTGAAAAAGTAGTACAAATTAAAAACTTCGTAACATCTAAATTTAGAAGTATTAAAACTTAAAATTAAAACAATTTTTGGCACCACATGGTCATTCACTCCTTCATCCGTTTTCATTCGCATTACCCAATCTGTCAGTCACATCACTAAAACTAAACCGTTACCCGTTAGCTCCTCTGTGGCTCAGTCTGTGGTCAGTTGCTAACGGTGTTGTAGCGTTGATGGTTTTATTCCGTGTTCTTCATAAAATACGGTTTCAAATAAAACTTATCATAAATATCGAACTTTTCACATAACATTATCTTATCACACGTTTTCGAAGATTAATCGATGATGCATAATACTAGCTGCGCCCAAATTCCGACAGTGTTGTGATGTGCTACTTTGCGAATATTATTGTATAAGTTGTTTTGGTTGTTAGTCACGCGTGATTTTTAGTGAAAGAAAATGCCTGGGCAAGGAGAAACTACCGTTTCGGTGCCGCTGACGCCAACGAGGTCTGATTTGTACTGGCGAAGAATATTTAACAAAGTAAGTTTCTTACTCTTTTCAGTAATTTTCATAAAACTTGAGTTAACAGTTTTCAATTGATACGTAAACTATAGGAAGTCTCACGCCACTAAAATGTGATAAAAATATCAAAAGCCAAAGCTTATTAATATATAATTTTACTGGTAACAAGTTTCGTATACTCATTAGCATATTTTATTTCTGTGTAGGTATAAATCTGCCTCGCACATTCAATTGTTTTTTTACCGTCGCGATTTTCTCGTTTTCATTTTCTGCCACGACGATAAAAACTTGGGCAAAACATTTAGATATAATTATAGTAGTAGTAGTAAACACTTTATTGTACAAAAAAAAAAGGAAAGAACACACATGATTCATACAAAGGCGAACTTATCCCTTTCAGGGATCTCTTCGAGCTAACCTTTGAGCAATTGAGGAAGAATTGGAGAATGGTAGACATCAAAACTGTACTAAACGGCATAAAAGAAAATATTTAATTTCCTAAAGGATAGGTAAAACTATACCTATTTAAAGAGATATTTTCTACTTTTATATATCTTTACATAATTTTGTCCATTGGTTTATTGGTAATTAGTTAAGTATGTAACCCTTGTTAGTTTAAATTGTTATATTATTAGACTATTTTCATAAAACACATACAACATCAATGTAAGCATTATCCATAGGTAACAAATACAACTATTTAATTATAATTTCCAGCTATTATAAATTAGTTATTACACATTAATAATCTTTGTTTTGTCATATTTTTAATAATGGTTATTCTCAATGATATTTGCTATATCTGCAGCTCCTCCCAGTGCCGGATTAACCATTAAGCAAAATAAGCACTTGCTTAGGGCACCACGTCTAGGGGGGCACCAAAATCATAGGAAAAAAAAAAAACGCGCAGGCTGCATCAGCATCGCAGTCGTAGTGTACTACACTTATGTACACGAAACTTTTTGACACGTGTGCAAGTACCCATCTAATAACGAAGGGTCGTAAGAGAGTGAGTACACGTAAGCACATCTCCAACCTTCATCAAAGCTCATGGCCAAAAAATCTTACCGTCGGGCTTGTGGCCAACCGATTTTCTCGACGTAGATTACCGATTTTGTAGCGTATTTTGGTCTCTTGCACACCAGATGTGGCGGCCAGGCCGAGTTGCTGCAGAGCCGCGATCCTGCGACCTAATTGTCAAAGTGTAATAAAGGGCCCTGCGAAGGCCGAAAAACACAAGCATCTTATCAAGTTGCGCTTTCGAGTTAAGGCAAAGGCCGAGCAGTAGGAGGACCGTGATTACATAGGTTCGATTTTTAAGCCACTCTTTTGCAGTTCGGCGTTAGGTCTCATGCGACGCCAGGCCTTCTACTTTATGCAAACTGCCCCACTTTCGCTTGGTCATGGATCCAAATCCATGCTGTCCTCTTTCGCAGCTGGGCTGCCTTGCTCACACCTCGCCATTAGTTGTATTATATGATAACGCGCCGCGTTCGGACGCTCCGGACGTCCAGCTATTCATACCTCGCCATTGGTCAAATTCAAGCCTTGCTTTCTTCCAGCTCGACCTTTGGCCTCATCCGTAAGCGTTGATCGAACGCTCCGCGCATTCAGCCTTAGACTTTGCCTTTAAAAACACCTTCACGATTTAGGCCAATCAAATTACATCCAAAAATAGCGTTTTGAGGAATTAATTCCCAGCAAGCTGGAAATTGTTTTAATACATTTATTTGGTCCTAAATGCGTGTAATCCATGTGTAATCCCAGTTTGCTCTATCCTAGGAGGTGTGCATACATTTTGGGATCCTTAGGAGATCATTTTTTCCTTTGGATTGCCAAACCACTCGATGTAGAAGGAGCCCACTATCAATTACAATAGCACTTAGTGGATCAGACACTGGTAAGAAAGCGTTTTCGGATTATTAACATGATTTTACCAAAAATAAAAAATGTCGACCTAATTTACAATTTAGGACTACGAATACATATTAAGGTACCTTAAATCAATCAATCAATCAATCAATATAAATTAAATTACATTTCGGATCCTCAGATATCAATTTTAATAATACTCGTAATTAGAACAAATTTTCCGTCGGCCGTACCGTTTTCGATTTACAAGCAAAAAAACTGAAAAAGAGGAAACATTTATGCACACCTCCTGGAGTGGAGCAAACTCGGATTACACGTATTTTTAGGTCGAAAAAATCTAATTGTATTGGCCTAATTGTGACACATTATTATTTAAGAAAACGGGACTTATTCGCGTTTGATTAAGTTCTAAAATTACCTCCAACATCAAGATAATGATGTCGACTTTACACAGTCTTCTCCGAGACCATGGGGACAACGCCGTCCTTGAAACGTCGGGTCAGAGGTAATTTTAAAACTTACCCTATTAAGTCCCGTTTTCGTAAACAATAATTTGCTATTTAAAACATTTGTGGGCATTGGTACTTGTTCTGACAAAAACCAATGGCCAATGGCTAAGCCCCTACTGAAGCTCGGCCTTTGCCCTCACATGAATGAGCTTCACAGGAAAGCTCTAGAGGTTCCGAAATCCTGTGCGGAATACTGCCTATGTCTTACGTCTTCGCTTACACTTGGATCATGGTTGGCTTGGCCTCCGGACTTATGCGAAGCACGGTCTTCGAATTTGCTTACACTTGACCTTAATACTGCAGTTCTGTCAATTTCCGTGATAAAATGATGTGACGGATTGAAAATTCTATTCTCAGAAGTAATGCGGCAATAAACGTCACTCAATTTACCAAGAAAATTCAATGTAATCTTGATGGGGGGGCACCATGGTCTAGAAATGCTTAGGGCACCAAAATGTCTTAATCCGGCGCTGGCTCCTCCCTCATATTTTTGCATAGAGCATTTTTGCTGTATAGAGCAGAAAAATATGTTTTTTATTTTTTATATAAAAGATGACTAAATATTTGGTCAAGATCCTAGACAGACAAAGAGGTTGATGAACTTTAAATAGATGGCGCCACAATACATTGCAAACTAATTTTTGCTTCAATCCAAAATTTACAGCTCCTGACTTATTTCTGTAAGGCTATCTAAAATTGTGTGTATGCTAACAAGCTGATGAAATTTAAACAGGTAAAATGTGCTAAAAGTTGCAATGATAATGGCTCACATTTGCCTGCTGTTAGTGGTGGACATATGTCAGACATTATGTTCCGCATGTATTTGCCAACCCTGAATAATATATTTTTAAAACAATACATAATAATCTTCGAACTAATTAAAGTTAACATTTAAAAAAAAATGTGTATACTTCTTATTTGTACCTTCAATTTTTTTTTCTTTGCAATCATAGGTTTCATAAGAGCTGGCATGAAATTTGTACTTTACTGCCATAATTATATACATATAATCAAGACCAACTTTCATGAATCAACCTATTACATATTTAAATTACAAATATAAAATAAAAGGAACTGTCAGTTTTAAATTACAAATATTGTGAAATGCCCCCTTTATTTGATCCTGATTGTACAGTCAAAAGATTTAATTTGTGACCCATTTCATACCTTGTCACACTGACAAACATGAAAGTCGCTAGAGACCTCATACTATTGTCACTGGCACAAGGTACGAAATGGGTCACAAATTAAATCTTTTGATTGTACAATAAGCAGCTTATCAGTACCACTACCCACACTGTACAGTCATGTGTTATTTCAGTCCGCACCATTGTAATGTACATATGTATTGTTTTTATTTGAGCTCAATACTATTGGCTAGTGGCCAGGACTGTTGCTCAGCATAATCATAATATTTAAAATAGTTCACTCTTGGTTTTTATATCTGAATATTATGCCATAGATCATAGATCATGGATTTGTCAGTTTATACTCTTAAGATAGAATTAATTTAATTTTGAGCCTTTACCATAATTTAAAAAATTTTCAACTATTTGGGTTGGATAAAATGTCAAGTCAATGTTAAAATAATTAATAAATAGCCGGGACTACACAGAGCGAACATGTACATGCATGGACCCAGCCTAATGAGTAGTTAGAAGTTTTCAGTAGTTACATAACAGGATAAAATCATTTCCTTCCTGCTTGTTACTTACATTTTTAGGGTTTAGAAGGATCCCTCAATGCAGCACTATGCTAGTAGCAGGTAGCTAGTGCCAATAATTGCCATAATCAAGTTATTATGTAATTACACCCATAAATATAAGCACGCAATTTATTGTCCATTCAACCTAAGGAGTTGTATAAGTGACTGGTATTTAATTGCTATAATGTTGCTACAAGATACTTCCCCTTTAAGAATCCACGAAAAAGTAAGTAAATATTCTTTATTGCACCAACACTTATACATTTCAAAAATTTTAAGCAAAATAATTCTTAAATAATGTGACATATCAAACATTCGTTCTAAGGAAGGTGCAAGGAACAAAATCTCCATATACCAAAAAGTGTCTGACATAAAAACATAAATAGGTGGCGCTACAATAGCTAGAATACTTGAGAAAAAAATCTAATCATAGACAGCGCACTTCACTCCGTCAATAACGCCTAGGTTCTTAGCTACTCTAGCGCTACTCTGGAGAGATTTGGAACTATTATTTATAGCTGACAGCTGGACACTTGCAACTGCACTTTCTGCCTAAGGAGTTTCTGTTCCTTGCCTCTACCTTCCATAATTCGTCCGCTATTTTGTAATTTCTTGACAGGTTAGAAACGAAATTTTAAAGTAAAACTCATTTATGCTACTTGGTTTGTATGAATAAGTGACATTATAATAAAAAAAATGCTATAACTCCCTAGGGCTACACACACACACACACACATAAAGATAAATGTACAACTTGCGAACTTAATGCTAAAAGGCATTCACTACCAGTCAACCATTGGGTCAAACAGAGACATACATTAACAACAGCGAGAGAGTTTAGATTAAAAATATCAAATATATACATAGTTTATTTTGAAATAGGTAATAAATACTAACCCCCTTATCCATAAACGTCTACTAAAGTTGTCAAGCCGCTAATAATCGTTTGTCCTTTTCCGACGTATTGGTATGATGGAAAGGGACAAACGATTATCAGCGGCTTGTCAACTTTAGTAGACGTTTATGAATAAGGAGGTAACAATAGCCATCATCTTACGATTACGACTTCGATTTGGTTTAGTTTAATTAATGATAAATTAATTGTGAGATTTGATTTATTTATTTAATTTAACGACGTTTAACGTTTTTGACGACCGGTTTGGCCTAGTGGGTAGTGACCCTGCCTACGAAGCTGATGGTCCCGGGTTCAAATTCTGGTAAGGGCATTTATTCGTGTGATGAGCATGGATATTTGTTCCTTAGTCATGGGTGTTTTATATGTATTTAAGTATTTATATATCTATATATTATATATATCGTTGTCTAAGTACCCTCAACACAAGCCTTATTGAGCTTACTGTGGGGCTTAGTCAATTTGTGTAATAATGTCCTATAATATTTATTAAGATTAGTTCAGTTCAAAAGTTATTTAAGGAAATCCAGAAATACAATTTACAGACGAACATTTTAAATAGAACAGACACAAATCAAACTTAATACTAACTACAACTAATTATAAATCTACGCAAGCAACACAAGTAAGCAATTAAAAGGTTATATTGTCAATTTAGGTAGACACTTGTGTCAATTTATACAAATTCATAGGTCGTCAATAAACATACTTATACCTAACCCAAAGACGATCAATGATATTATCAATTACATAATATATAATAGCGCTGGTGGCCTAGCGGTAAGAGCGTGCGACTTGCAATCCGGAGGTCGCGGGTTCAAACCCCGGCTCGTACCAATGAGTTTTTCGGAACTTATGTACGAAATATCATTTGATATTTACCAGTCGCTTTTCGGTGAAGGAAAACATCGTGAGGAAACCGGACTAATCCCAACAAGGCCTAGTTTACCCTCTGGGTTGGAAGGGCAGATGGCAGTCGCTTTCGTAAAAATTAGTGCCTACGCCAAATCTTGGGATTAGTTGTCAAGCGGACCCCAGGCTCCCATGAGCCGTGGCAAAATGCCGGGACAACGCGAGGAAGAAAAAAAAATATATATAAGTGGATTTCATTATAATTAAAGTATTGTAGGTCAGATGAAACTAAACAGTTGCTTTATTACCTATGTCATATATCTCCATTACTGACTAGTCCATCCAGTCTACGTCATCCCACGCATTTGCACTTGGCGCCAATCTAAGAAATAGTGGCCATGAACCGTTAAAGAGGGTAACTATTGTAAGTGTTGATATTGTCTCGTCTATTTATAGATTAACCCCTTCAAATTCGAGGACGTCTAGGGGTGTCAGGAGTTGTCGTAGCCAAGTACAAGCGTACATGTTACGCCAATGTTCATGCCAAGTTTCACGTTGTCATTTTCTCCTGATTATTTCTAATTATTTTTATTGATTTATGGCAACTGACACTTTCTAATTTTTCTAATTTACTAACTATTTATGTATTCATTTCAATTCTGTTACTTTTCAATGCTTAGATTTGACATTGTATTTGCACGCTTGCTTGCAAGCAAAATCCACATTGTACCAGAATGGTTCTAACACATTTTGTTACTGTATTTTTGCAAATAAATAAATGATCGATTGATTGATTCAGTATATCGTTTTAAAATGAGAACGTAAACTTCGAATATATTATTATGGCAGAGCCTATTGGCTCTTAATCCTTCAGATAATCTACAAATTATAACTGCATGTTGGTTTTAACGAACTTGTCGTTATTCTTCCTTCCGTTTTTAACATTGTTTTATGTAGGCTGTTTAGTTAGGCTTCATTGACCGACAATATCTTGTCTTGATATAAATTATAAAGAATTGATAACAATGAAATGGAATATTTTCATGGTTTTTCTAACATAAAGGGGATATCTTAAAAAACTTAATTGTAAATATAACGGGTTACCGCTAAGTAATACCGGTAGCCAACCTAACTTTACACCTTAACCACAATCGGTTTCACTTCTATTCGAGAAGCACACAAACGGATAAATAAGATGTATCTAGCCTAACTTTCGCGCTAACGGAGTTATAGAGTTACAACTACCTATGACTCAGTAAGTTGTACACCTCACGAACCTTCATAGTTCGGCCATCTAGGTAAATTTCCAAAACAAAATATAATTATCAAGCCATGTGACCGTGGAGGAGAATAGCTGGAATCACACAAAAGCAAGCATTTTTGCCCATGCTGAAAAGAAGACGCTACTGACGTAGACGACGAATGCTCGGTCAATAATCTCAAGACTACAAACAGTTACCTATCTTTGTTGACAAATTCTATACCCGTTGAGAGTATTTAAAACGTTACATCACTGCTAATACTTATTATAAATGCGTAGGAAGAAGTAGTAAACCGATTTATATACAATTTCTTATGGAGAAGGCTTGAGGCCCGGGGAAGGACGGGATAGTTTTTACGAATCATCAAGGGCGTCGCTAGCTGATGGGCGAGAGGGGGCAGTTTACATGGCCGATGGCCAAGGGGAGAGGAAAGGGCATATATATAGTTAGAAATTTTGTTCTCTAGGAGAGGGGCAGTCACCCTTGGCAACGCTCATGATCTGCATCATCGTTCCGCGCAGTCGAAGTCGCGGACAGAAGCTAGTGTGATATCAGTTACATCAAACATTACTCATCCCAGTTACGCGAAGTGATCAAAATACACAACACAGGAAGTCTTTAGCACATCAAATACAATCGAAAAAGGCATGAAACATGATCTATCAACGAATCCTAGGAAGGCTTGATATCGAGGCTGGACCGTTGTGACTCAACGGGATAGAGTTAGTCATCGCCAATTTAGGCGTTGATCCACTGATATGATATCGTGCGATATGTGTACTGTGTATATATAGGGAACTCTGAGATTAGCTTTTATGGAACCACTCCCTATTTTTATAAACTTTTATTTAACTTTCAATGTAATGTAACTATATACGTTTGTACGAGTCAAATCATGTAAGTTAAATTAGATCCACTTCCCGGTTTCCGATATAAGTCTGGTGGCAATGTAATATTATGGTACCATCGAGCTGATCTGATGATGGAGACAGGAGGTGGCCATAGGAACTCTGTGATAAAACAATACAAACAAGCGATAAAAGCTTGTACCAAAAATGAAATATTTGCCAAAAACTTATTTTTCAATATTAGGTCTAAAATCACTTTGGTCTCGTGTTCGTGTCAACTACAAATCACTTTAGCAGCGAGAACCCAATTCACGAAACGATACACTATTAGATATATTTCAAATAAGAAGAAAAAGTCCAAGATAACTTTGCGAAAAAAATACATCTTGTTACAGAAAATACTTGCTGAATGTAGGTTTAGCGCTTATACACTTCCAGGGGACATTCTTTTCATAGGAAACTCGGAGGGATATGAATTCCGCTTTTGTGTATACCTTTATCAGAACATAATCTACCCCAATATTAATATTTTACTCGAATGCGACTTAACCAGAAAGTAGGGTTATGAGTTCGGACGCAGAATATAAAATCATATTTTTTCTTCTAGCACCTAAATTTTTGATCGGATTTCAATAAAACAGACATCAGTAGATCCGTAATTGATACACGAGTGCTATGCAATACAAAATTACTAAAATGTACAGAGGAAAAATGTTCAGGGCTAAATATTGTGATTGCAAAAACAGATTTTAGATCTTAAATGTAGTGACAGTAATAAAATTTGACACATACAATCTCTGGGATCCAATATGTTAACATTCCTTACAATCCGAGCTTTGGGGACCACGAAGATCAGGCGCCATCATGAGAAGCATACGTCTTTTTTGTTCTTTCTATTTTTCTCAGGGTCTATGAGTTTTACAAACACAAACCAAATAATTCAAACAATATTATTCGAATATTTCGATATTTTGGTTCAGGCATGCCGTTACGCGTTCCCTTCAAGGTTTGTAAACTGTAATGCCGCTAAATACTGTTTGGAAACTAATAATAGTAATAATGAGTTTCACAAACATAAGTGCTCGGATTTAGCTCATGGATTGTAATGGAACAGAAGTAAATTATGAAACACAACTCCCTGCGACTGCACACACATCAAAAACATTGTCTAAGGACGGGCCTTATAAAACATTGTATAAGTTCGGCCAATAAGAATGGGGCCAGTACAGCGGTGTCACGCACACGAATTCGAGCCAATCGTGAAGTCTAACGCAACAACACTATTGGTTGATGAGTTCGCAACACGCGCGCGATTGGTCGCAACTAGTTACATTAGAATGCACGATTGGCTCGAATTTATAAGTGACACCGCTGAACTAATAGGACCATTCTTAGTGCCCGTAAGGCCTGCCCTTAGATATAATATGTCAATGATTAAAAATCAGTCCTTATATAAAGACCCGGATCACCCGGATTAGCGAATATCCGGATTAGAAATAATGATCTACTGTATCTGTACAGCTGTATGCGCAGACTTAGCGTAGACGTACCGTACAGTCTTTGTGACGTCAAATTATAGCGGTAGGTATATTATTTCGCCTACGTCATATTATTGATTAGCTTAGGCTTAGGTACGCATTACATTGTTTTATGAATATTTAACGATAAAAAATATGTACAATTGGTTGTGGACAATTATTTATTTTGATTTAATTGTTTCATTCAAGAAGGTTGCATGTTTACTGAATGAACGAGTGACTAATTTAGGACATACGTCAAAGGAGTAAGAACAAGGAAATGTAAAATCTAAATCACAACAATATTTGTGTTACTGTACAGTTTCCCTAAGTATTAACAATTACTTATTGTCCACGTTTTGCATTTCAGACAATTAGAAACGGATAGTGAGATCCGGAAATAGAACTGCCAGCCTATCATTAGCGGCAGTGGCGCCGCTAGACCGCGGGCCAGGAGCATATATTGTCAGTAATCGCCTCCCGGGCTAAAACTAACGTATAGTGGTTAACGGCTATGTATGATGAACCCTCGTGAACGTTAGTTGCCGCTCCGTTGGTGGATTGAGGAATGGCAGCCACCGAAACACGTACAAAAATGTAGTCATCACCTCCCGTTTGCTATTGTTACATTTGTTACTTAAAAAATCGTCAGCCGGTTGTATCGCGGTGGAAAGACCGTCAGTTAATGACATGAACATGTAAAAAATACGCGCCTTACCACTTTATGTCCGCTAGTATTCGTAATGTGTGAATAGCGTAACCGTTTATTTGGAACGCCTGATGGAATGCAAAGTTTAATAAACACACATTATAACAACATAGTAAAATTTGCTCAGTACAATACAAGCCCAAAACCTCCCTGGCCTGGCAATGGGAATGCACATATTTTTTGGCCACCTTTTATAAACGCTTGTGTCTAGACTGACTGAATGATGCATCAACACAGAGCGGAAACTATAAAAGAAAGTTGAAATTTGCACACTAGGTTGCACTTATAAAGTGTATAAGAGATATGCGGCGCTTTTGGAAAATTCACCCCTAAGGGGGTTAAAAAGGTGTTGAACGTTTGTATGGCGTTCAAGTTTTATTTTAACCTACGAGGTTGAAACTTCGTGAAAAGGTATTACCTTTATTAAAATAGAAGAAACGTCATTTCAGCGTTATTAAAAAAAATATTTTTTTGGTTAAAAAGAGTATGAAATTTTGTATGGGAATCGAGTTTTAGATGAAAACTAATTTCAGCTCTTTTGGAAATCCATTCCCTATTAGGATTAAAAAGGGGTTTAAAGTGTGTTTCGGGAAATAAATCCACACGGACGAAGTCGTGGGCAACAGCTAGTGTATTTCTGAACTTGTTGGAATCATAGCATATATCGCTATCATCATCATTTTAGCCTCCAGTCGCCCACTGCTGAAAATAGGCCTCTCTTCGTGTACGCCCCTTACCCCGGTCCTGGGCTAGTCGCATCCAGAAGTATTCCGCGATTTTTCGAATGTCATCCACCCAACGAGCTAACGGACGCCAGGCGCTTCTTTCATCCGAAAGCGTACACTAATCTGTCAACATTTTGGTACACCTGCCATTACTCTGCCTTGCAACATGTCCCGGCCAATTCCATTTCAGCTTGTTTATGACGTCACCCACGTCTCGCACCTTGGTGCGCCGTCGGATCTCGAAATTCCTCGCGGCTCTCTGATGCCTATTCCTAACCATGCTAAATGTAGTTTCTCGCTTGACTGCCCTGGATACTCAACTCAACCCACTTTTCGAACTGCACACGTATATTTTTGCAATCACAATTGACTCATAAAATTCCTTAACGATTGGTATACCTTACAAATATTTACCAACTTCCTTGTTTAGCTTATGACCTAATCTAGGCGTGAAGATACTGAAGATATCAAGATAACAATAGCATATTATATCTAGTGGAAATCATATAAATATACAATAGATTAGAGATACGCTTTGCTTTTATATGCCTATAGTACGAGTATAGTATGAATACGTATATGCGTTGTACATTATGTACATATGACACTACGTCATGTAAGATGACGAATTCGAGCGCTCGAAATTCAGAAATCAGCCTCCTGTACGGTGAACTTATATATACATATGTAAGGTACGGTCAACCAATTTGATTCCTAGGTCACTATAGAACCATGTCATAATGACTTCTACGACAGTGCTTATTGAGTGATGCATGTCATGTATAGAGTAGTTTAAGCGACAAGGTTCTATAGTGGCCTAGGATTCAAATTGGTTGACTGTACCTCTTCGATCACTCCTACGCCAGTTACATCGTGTGAAATGTACTTTTTACATCTAAAGGAGAATAGTATTAAAATTATTAGACCTCAAAGTTTGCTACGTACGTCGCCATCAGATATATCGGAGCGGCCAAGGTGCTCACAAATATCTGAACCCGCCTCTATTGTCAAGGCTCAAAAAAAAGCCAACGACACGAGGTGTTCCCAGGCGGTCACCCATCCAAGTACTGACCTCGCCCGACGTTGCTTAACTTCGGTGATCGGACGAGAACCGGTGTATTCAACGTGGTATGGACGTTGGCGACAAAGCGTCTGAATATTGTAATCCGTATCAGAAATATGAAGTCATTGCTACATTGCATGACATTTGCTTTAACCAATCTAAACACAGATACACTTTAGAAACGTAAAAACATAATAAAAACGTACAAGCTGGCAGGACCACACTCTGTCACTCACCAAATTTGTGCCAAAAAAAAGAAACAAAAAGCCAACGACACGAGGTGTTCCCAGGCGGTCACCCATCCAAGTACTGACCTCGCCCGACGTTGCTTAACTTCGATGATCAGACGAGAACCGGTGTATTCAACGTGGTATGGACGTTGGCGACAAATTGTCTGAATATTCATATCCATATCAGAAATATGACGTCATTGCTACAATGCACATTTACTTTCTTTAACCTACCAAAAGATACAGATACATACACTGAGCATAATATTAATACAGACAGAGCTTACTTGGATCATGATATCGTATATTTACGTGGACCATGGTATATATACAAGGAAGGTGACAGAAATGATCGAGGGGGATGGTCCTATGGAACTTACAGGAGGAGTAGCAGAGAATGCGTTATTATTGTTGGATTATGTCATAGTCTCACTTTTCATTCCTGTATATTAAAAAAAAAGTCCTTAGTACTACTGCTACGTCACCACGGTAGACTTGTTGATGTTGTTGTTGCGCACCGGTGCCTGGTGTGGAACAATAAACCCGACCAAATTACATAGGTTCTTTTTACTATGTTGTCAATAATGTTAAAACGTCTTTTTAATTTTTGCGTATAGTATGTTCTGTCCTGTCCCTCACACTCGTATGGCCCATATACAAAAAATCCTATATCTATGGCTTGGATAGACTCTATTAGTACTTAACAGTTTACCAACCAGCCAGTTAAAAACAAAGACTTACCATCTCCTTTTTTCCAGTACGACCGAGATGCGGACGGCAAGATATCCTACGCGGAACTCAAAGAGATCATCGAATCCAGAGAATACGAGCACGATCTACCCGACAACGTGGTCGAAAAGATCATGAAACTCGCCGACAGAGACAACTCGGGATACCTCGACTTCAACGAGTTTGTCGAGATGATGCATAATCCGGACTTCAAGGCAGTTTTTGGGCATTTTGTGGCGCGATATGTGCACTCTATTGTGCCGCATCGGGGGCCTGTGGATACTACTGGTGAGTTTATAGTTAAAGTGAATAGACTTTTAGGTAAGCATGTTCCCTCTAGACTGCATTGGCACTTACCATCCGGTGTGAAAAATTTATTATGTTTAATATAGGAATGAAGACACACTAAAACTGCTAAATCTTTACGGCTACCCACAGTTTGACTTTGACATATTCGCTAACGATAACGTCTGCGTAACCTTCTATCTATACATCTCGCTCGCACGAATATGCCAATACGAGCGGGATGCATAGGAAGTAAGTTACGCACAAGCTAGAGAATATATCAGGTCGATCTAAAGCTCGTGATAAATAGATGCATTTTTCGAGCGTTTGTTTCGAATTTGGTGTCAAAATTTAAAAGTAATTTGCAATAATTGGGTTAAAATTCTTTTCACCGATTTTGTCCCTAAAAAATGTGACGAAGTGGAGCTTTTTGTATGAGATGAAATTTTGTTTTTATTTTTCTCAAGTAAAATATAATCTACAGCTAGAAAGACATGACAATAGCACTCCACTTTTTTATTTAATTTAATAGAAGACATAGATACAATCGTGACAGAGTTGTCAGACACAAGACAACGAAAAGAATTTTGACCCAATTGTACAAAAGAAAATGAAGCAGTTGAATCACCCGAATAACCAAGTTTGCATTGGTGAAACCAATCCGTCTCGCTAATCGGAGACATACCGCCTCCAATAGAGTTTTCAGGGTGGGAACTAAATATTTGCCGTGACGAATAGCTAAGGCGCCATTCGTTTATTAGGTAAGATGATTTAGGAGGGGGGGTTCGACCATGTCTTATTTTTCTAACAAGAGGGTGAGGCTTGGATAGTTCTTACCAACTTACTTAAGATTATACTTTGAAAACCTACTGATCCAGACATATTCTAGTTGCAGATCCACTTTCCGAGTGGGTTTTGATCCTCTGGACTGATTAAAATCTTATGTAAAGATGAATGATAAAGAAAAACTTTAAAATAAAACCAAACTTGATAATTACTAAAATAAATATTAAACAAACGGTTGGCATATTTTTATATTTTTTACATAAGGAAGGGGGTAAAAAATAGCAAATATCGTCTTGCGTAATAAATGAATAGCGCCTAACCTAAACGAAAACATCTCGCCATATAAAATGCCATAAATAAATAAAGATCATAAATGCCATAAATAAGTAAAGATCATAAATGCCATAAATAAGTAAAGATCATAAATGCCATAAATGTTACAAAATGCAGTCTGAGTGTGTCTTCGTTGTTACAAAAGTGTATTCAGTCAAGAATTATCTAAAAAGGGCACCATGCACATACATTTAAATTGACATGATGAAAATGTTTGTTTTGCGATGTACATTTACTGTTAAGTAGTTTTAATACGAGTAGTAAATTGCATGGTGTGTTTACATTGAGTAACTTATAAAATATTTAGCTTAGTTGTTGTAAATATTGTATATCATGATTGAACGATGAATCCTTGACGTTGGAAAAACATAAATAAATACAATATCTAATAAAACACTATTTAACACAACACATAATTGTCTTTGCAACGTCATGTGTATAGATAAAATATTGTATATTGTAGAATAGTTTCCCTATTGCACTTACACGTTTTGTTGTAGTGTATGTTTTTATGAGCAGACAGTAAATTATGGACCGAACTGATTGCTGACCATGAAGGTGTTCCACAATAAAAGCTTTAACACAGTTTATTTTCTCAGTTACAGACATAGTGTGTACGAAACCGACTGTATGTTATAGAGTAACTTATATCTACTGCCCGACTGACCCCTAATCAAAGACAAATACCGTTAGAAGATCTACCTCCTAATTTTAGCTAACTAATGGACAAATTATGAAAGTACCATAATAATAAACATGTAACATATATATTTTTAATTTATATCCTAGATGTCGCTTTTTTGTGGGGGCCTATCTTGTGGAGCGAGTCAACTTCTGCCGGAAATAAAATTGAATACCGTTTTATTAGGCAAGCGTCCGGTTTTTTTTCCCATAGCCCAGTATTTAGTCCATCGCTTTCACCCAATAGCCCAGTTCATTATAGATTCCATAAACTCTCAAAAAGTCCTTACACCCTGGTGGTAGTGCTGCCTCTGCGTGCGTCCCATGACACGGGCAAGGGCAGCATCCGCTCGGTGGACCCCTTACATTCCAATAAAGTGTCAAAAGGGCCTCTACGTGTTGACTTCGGCTCCGCGCACGCCTCCCAAAGGTCCGGGATACTATTGTTCCGTGATAGGAAAGACAAACAAAATTTATATGAAATAAAAAATCTCATTTTGACCACATCGCTGACACTTATTACTATTTATATAACAAGTCACGTTATATAATAATAACATGGGATTCCCTATCTCGCTCGGACAGTCATAAAAAAGATAATTGGGTTGGCAGTTTGTTGATTGATTTTATATTTATCATGCGCTCGTCACTTATCGCTAGAAAGTTAATTTGACATTGATACCATTTTGACCCGTGACATCATATCACTTTAAAAAGATGAATTGACACCGTGACAAATAAACTAATTGACCTCGTAGACAGTTAGATTTTTTACGATTGTGTTTTTGTAAATAATTTACTGGTACCGATTAAGTGTTTTAAATTATTACACAAGATGTTTATCGGTATTTAGATAAAAGTATATTTTTAATCAGCGCGTTCGCATTAATAAAGAAACAATACATCCTTTTAAAAAGATGCTTAAATAGTGGCGTAGGTACAGAGAGCGAAGTTTTTGAAAAATCGTACCGCGTTTTTATACTCTGTATCTTTAGGTATTTAAAAAATAGTAAACAAAATCTACCCTCAAATGGCTCCTAAACCAAGTTGGGGGTAGATGAAAACATTACATGATCAAATAAAGTCAGGTCGTTTAGTCACAGATCCAGGCGGTTTTGTATTTGGTTGGTTAACCAATAAATGTTAGAACTACCCGAAAATTTACAAATATGTTTGTTTACTTTTTTTAAATACCTAAAGATACACAGAACAATACGGCTGCCAAAAATTTTATTGGCAATCTTGAGGATTTTCTCTAGGAACTTTAGCGATTAGAATCCTGATTTTTTGACTGTTGCTCGATTGAAAAATTAACGAACACAGGTCTAAACGCACTTTAAAAAAATTTAGCAATTTATGCACAAAAGCTAAAAATATTAAAATTGCTTCTAAAAATGCATAATTTTTTTTAGGGAACTCGGCGATAATTTTTTCTTTTTTAAAACTTCAACAAATTAAAATGCAAAGTATGATATCCGCGGTTCCGAGCACGCACATCCATCTCGCTTACGTGTTAGAGTGTGATAAGTACACGAACTTACCGGGCCTTAGAGTCAGACCAAGCTAAGTAGGCATCGACTTTGACAGCCCCGCCTGTGCAAGTGTTAAGTAGACGTCATAATTTCATAGAAGTTTGACGTTTAAAATAACACTTGCACAGGCTGGGCTATCAAAATCGCTGCAATCTTAGCATGGTCTGATTCTAACTTGTTTGTGAATGTGTAAACATTTATTTTACCTATATACCTAAGTAAAGCAATATATTACAAACAATATGAACTGGTTGGTCATTGGTTCTCAAGGTCGTTTGTTTCACGAGCACAGGCTGTATAAGTTTTAATGACTTATTTTACTAGATGGCGTTAAATACCTTAGTCTCATTCCATAACTTGAGAGACTTTTCATACAAATGCTAAATGACAAAATAACAGAAAGTATCTATAATTAGTATAATTACAAGCTTTTATTTAACTTGCAATGTAACTATTTATGTGTGTACGGGTTAAAACCTTGCAAATAAACATGACCCACTTCCCGGTTCCCGAAAAAGCTGAAAAATTCCATACATATGTAAATCGGGTCACAATGCAATATTATGGTACCATCGAGCTCATCTGATGATGGATACAGGAGGTGGCCATAGGAACTTTGTGATAAAACAAAGGAACCTAATTGTGTTTGGGGTTTTTATAAGTTTTTTTTTGCCAAAACCTTATTGGATAACTAAGGATCCCAAATAGTAGAAAGTTCCAGGACTCTGACGCTACTGATGCTAAATTATAGCAGTAGATAAAGGGTTAATTCATTCCTACCACACCTTAAAAACATGTACTCATTAAGAAAGTGTAAATCGATAAGTGGAATTCCTAGATGATGTCATAACAACTGCCGCAAGGTGACTCGTTTCACTAAAAAGTGTAAGTCTTCAATGAGTAATAATAGTCCACACTAGTTGGAATGAGTCGTTACATGAATTTGAACCATATACATAGGATGGTAAAATTGCTTTTTAAATGGGCTTGTGTGCAGTAGCCACTGCATAAAAGAAACAATACCTATTTTAGGGATTTAAGCTCAAAAAATCACCTCATAAAATTACAACCATAACCAGGGGGGTGAAAGTGATTCTTTCGGGCATTCCCGGGGCAAATATTAGGGTTGGCATGACTTGACGACCCTTTGCGTGCACAAACACAGATAAGATTATTACTTGAATTTTGGCAACCCTAAATAGCCGAAAGGGATAGTGATATACGTTTAAAAGATACAGCACGATTCGTCCCTGAATCACTGTTAAACTTCGGTTTTGTAAGAAGTTTTTTTTCTGTACGGTAGTATACTATTACTTATTCTGTGCTAAAACTGACTATTCGAAAACCTTATAAGACCTCGGGAAGTAATTTACTGTCTGCACTTGTTTACACTGTATATATTATGCTTTATTTAGCATGCTATTAACAATGCATTGTGTACTCTAGCGTGTTTAACATAAGGACTAATTCTGTTTGCTAGGACGGTGGCCTGGGCTCCAGTATCACTCGACTCGTGATGGCGGTACTTTTATTTTTTTATTTTGTCCTGGCTTTTATCATCATGGTTTTTGGTAATCGGTACCATGTTTTATCTTGTTCATGTTGTTTTTCACTAATGGTAGATTGTCATTTTCAATACTTTTTGAAATTAAAAGTTGAAACATAGAAACCAATTTTTTTATAAAGTTTCACGCGTTCATTTTAAAACCTGCTTTGGCTGAGACCGCTATTTTAAAGAACCATATTTTTTACATAGTTCATTTTATCAATTTGGAAACAAATGATTATGATAACAAATAAGTGGAAGCAAAATCTCGTTGACATGTATATTCTGCCCGTCACAGAGTCAGAAGTCCAAATTGAAGGTTTGCCAACGGGCTATTAAGCGCAGCATTTTAGGTGGTAAGAGGACCGATCGTATCCGGAACACCACACTGCGGTCAAGAACGCGCATTGCTGACGTTGACGAGAAGACTACTAGGTTGAAATGGGACTGGTCACGTCTACCGCATGCATCCAGACAGGCGGGCTAGTGTAGCTACCAAATGGATGGCTAAAAGATGGGCGCGGACACGGTAGGCCCAGACGGAGATGGCGGGATAAGTTAAGACACATTCCTTAACAACTGGCCAGAAGAGGGGCTAGATCAGGGCTATAACTGCGAAAATCGAAGTTCGCCAATTGCGGGCATTTCTCTTTGTCACTCTAATTTCGTCATAGAGTAAAAGAGAAAGATCCCCGTAATTTGCGAATTTCGGTTTTTGCTGTAGGCCCCCGGGAGTCGTGGAGATCAAGGAGAGAGGCCTTTGCTCAGCAGTGGTACACTCAAACAGGCTAGAACAAAAAAACACAACTAAGAACTCAACAACAGGTCCTGTAGACCTATGTTATACAGGTTACTTGAACTTAATAATTACACATTTCAACCGCCGCAAAAAGGTAGAGGTTACTTCTCCGTAAATCGTGTGACTAATGTTGGTATCAATCGGTGACTTTGATATCATATCAGTTTTGTATTGTTTTATATTCCTAAATTAGTTTAAAATGGACAGTTATGATCTTATGATTCAGAATTAATGACATCAGTTAGATAATTCCATGTCTGAGGCGAGAATATATGCAATATAATTGTCTGAGTTGACTGAATGGGGAAACCCAAAACACCACAGAATAC
This sequence comes from Cydia pomonella, assembly GCF_033807575.1. Lineage (NCBI taxonomy): Eukaryota > Metazoa > Arthropoda > Insecta > Lepidoptera > Tortricidae > Cydia > Cydia pomonella. The sequence goes on from NC_084722.1 coordinate 3,104,296, forward strand.
CTACAGCATCAACAAACCAAATTAACCACCGAGATCATAATTATATTCATATCATAGCATCTCTTTTACTCTTGCTACGCCCTTGCAAGTGGGAATGAGAAATTTGTCTATAGTAAAGTGACTACTGATTGAGTGCTAGTAAATATTTGCGTGGAATTCGGCCAACATAGCGGTTTCTTCTCTTAGCAAGTTTAAGTAAAATGAAAGCGTGTTTTACTGTAACCTAATTCTTTACAAAATGTATTTGTGCTAAATCACTTACTTTAGCACAATACATTTGGAATTATAACTGTAAAGTGTAAATCTAAAACATGTCCTTGTACAATTTGTTTTTGCTCAACTTAACTGTCATATTTCCATTTTGCTTTCCAACCAAGGTGTTTAAAAGCTATTTTGTTCACTAGGGATGGGGCCAGGATTCCTGTACGTGCCGAAATCTCTTCGTGGTCCGTCTAGTTTTGTTTATATTGTTTGCTTTGGTTCATTTTATGTTCATCTGTCCCAATCATTTCTGTTTTTCTAATCATTTTCATCGCCGCTTCATTTTCATCTCATCATGTTTTAAGTAATCATTGTAAACTAAAACTAAAATATGACTAAATTAAATCTAAAACTAAAATAAATCTAAAAATGGCCCCTGCGGCATAGTACCGAAGACGCTGGCAGCATTTCCTCGCTGGATCGTTAGACTGATGCGTTGAGCGAGGAAGCTGCCAGCTCTTTGATCTCCTGTGGCGTCTCTGAGTCTCTTAGACAGATCTTTGAAGAGACTCAGAGCGCCAGGGCCCCACGGACCAAGGGTCTCGACACCAAAGTTTTTAGTTTACATTATTAATTGTTTATAAGGTTATATTATTGTACTAGTAAGTCGAATTACATCTATTTTAGTAATCATTGTTGTGTTAATAATTTCTCAACCATCACGTCTTGATAATCGCGACTTAATATACTCGTACTTATGAATTATGAAGTGAAGTTCCGCGAACAACTGAACTTACAGGCTGAACTGCTGAACTTATAGGCTACATATGAAATTACGATTTGGAGCATTTGCGTCATCTTAGGCATCATCTAATGAATGAGTCACAAAAGCCGAAATTACGTCGTTCTTAATATTAAGTGCGTATAGTTTCTTTCATGGATACGTGATATGTAACTAATAGAGGAAATATATTACTTATACGTGTTTTGTTATCCATATTACCTACTTAAATCTAATTAGATTTATAGTAATATGGACACACTTTAAAAACGTTGTAGGTAAAGATTATTTACGAACAGGCTTATTTTATGCATCTATACTAATGCCAAATATACGTAAGACTATTGAATGTAACACCTGGCTGTTCTTGTCTATGACAGCGTGATAAAACGGTATCCGTCGCTTTTTTTTTTTTTTTTTTTTTTTTTTATGGCATCGCGCTCCTGGCGCATTCAGCCAAACGAGTAAAACGGGGAAACGGAATTAAAGGATTACATTATAACGGATATGTCGGAATTTGGACAAGGATCAGGGAATGGTAATATATTATAATAAATTATAATTTTATATTATGACGTGAAAGGAATGAATACAATGATTTAAATATATATGGAGAAGAATTATTAATATACAGGAGTGTTCTAATAGATGTGGGAAACGGAACTTTTAAATCTGACAGCTGTCTTAATAATATAGAACGGTCATACAGGTTACAATTACCTGAAAAGAATATATGATTAAGATCAGCGGGATCAGCTCCACAAATACATGCGGAACTGGCCACGCGATTTTGTAGTTTCAGGTGTTCCGGTGTACATACGTGACCCAATCTCATTCGAATTAACATACTGGTTGCAGGCTTTGGCAAAGAGATTTTTGCAAACCAAGGTTTGGCAGGAATTGATCTTTGTATGCTCCGATAATGTAACGCAGTGGCACCCGCACCAGATGCCCATAATTTTGTCCATTCCTTTCTTAGGTATATTTTAGGCAGTGCCAACAGGTCTTCAACAACATTCTTAAATGGAAACATGTCTCCAGAACTAATGGCATCTCGAGCTAAGTCATCCACCCTTTCATTACCTTTAATCCCTCTGTGTCCAGGGATCCAGGCAATGGAAACCGAGTAACCTTTAAGATGACATTTTTGAAGTAGACTACGGATTTGATAAATAATTGGGTTATTAGATTTAGATTTGAAAGGAAATTTAGATATTGATTGAAGAGAACTTAAAGAGTCTGAAAAAATGACTGTTTTTTTAAGATGCATTATGATGATAAACTCTAATGCTTTAAGGATTCCAAAGCACTCACCACTATACACAGAGGATTCTGGAGGCAATTTTATCTTTTGGTAAATATTAGATTGAATGTGAAGCACACCAATACCGACACAACCATTGGTGGACATCTTAGAAGCATCTGTATACATATGGTTAGCACCCTGACAATCAGTATCAATAAAACTCAGAAATTGTTGATTTTGATCTATATCATTCTTTGATATACCTATATCCAGGAGAACTGGTGGAACTAGTATAAGAGACTCATATTCATGCTGAAAAATGGGAAGTGATGAAGAGCTAACAGTGGGAGCTGAAATAGATTTAAGTTTTTGAAAACTTTTGATTAAGCAAGGAGGGCTCTTGTGTTTCCAATAGTTGGATGTACTTATTTGAAGTAGAAGGTTAGACAAGATAATCCAGAGTTGGTGATTAGAGAATTGGGAGCAACGGAAAATAAATCTATCACAAAGATATTGGCGTCGTAAATGGAGCGGAGGCTCACAACACTCAACTTGCATAGCATTGATAGGGCTTGATTTCATGGCACCACAAATTATTCTCAAGGCTTTAGATTGAATATGATCTAGTTTTTGGAAGCCAACGACATATCCAGGCTCTAACAAAAATGTCCCATAATCTAAAATGCTTCTTATTAAGGCATTGTACATTAGTTTCATACAAAAAGGATGGGAACCCCACCAAACTCCAGAAACACACCTAAGGATATTAATATTTTTTTCACATTTAGAAACTATGTACTCACAATGTGGGAGGCCTGTTAATTTACTATCTAAAATGACACCAAGGAATTTAGTTTTATCTTTTACTGAAATGGAGTAGTTATCAAATTGCACATTGATTGGAGGAGGAAATAGTTTTCTAGTAAATAAAACTACAACACTTTTAGGAACAGAAAGTTCTAAACCATTAGAATCTAACCATGACCTCAAGAAACATAAGGAACAAGTGACTGATCTACTAGCCTGTTCAGGAGAAAGATTTGATGAATAAAGTAATAAATCATCGGCATACTGTAAGACCCTAACAGTACCATTTAGAGATGACTCTAAATCAGATGTATAGATATTGTATAATAATGGACTTAATACAGACCCTTGTGGTAGTCCTCTCCACACTAAACGAGAAATTCTATTGTTGTCATTTATAAGACTGATGGACCGTTCAGATAAAAGGTTTATTACAAAATGACTTAACATTTGTGGAATGCCTAACTTGAAAAGCTTTTCCTGTAACACTGAAACTAATACATTATCATAAGCAGCACTTATATCCAGAAAAGCAGCTACTACTGACTCATTTTTAGAAAATGCCAGTCGTATATCTGCAATTAATATTGACAAACTATCATAAGTAGATCTACCTTTTCGGAATCCAAACTGACTATGAGATAATAAATGGTTCTTTTCAACAAAAAATTCTAGCCTGTTTTTAATTAAGTGTTCAGCTACTTTTGCAAATACTGAGGAAAGGGCAATAGGGCGATAGGAAGAAACATCTGATGCTGGTTTATTGGGTTTTAAAATAGGAATAACTATCTGGGATCTCCATGAATCTGGGACTATACCGGACTGGATAACCGAATTTATTATGCTCAGATAATAAGTAAGTATGCCATCACTGGCATTTACTAAAAATGAGTAAGGCACACCATCTTCACCAGGAGCACTATCTTTTAAATTGCTTAAAACACCTTTTAGTTCCTCCATTTTAAAAGGGCAATTAAAAGTGGAGTCTAAGGAAGGATCATATAAAAAGGTTGCAGGTTGGAACACAAACTCTTCAGGAACAGATGAAGGTGCTAGTCTGTCTATAAATTGTTGTGCAAGATTAGGAGGCAGTGTACGCCTTGAGGGTTCATTGAATGCATGTCTGAACCTTTTGATGTTGTTCCAAACTATGGAAGGTTTTACATTAGGATTGAGAGACGCACAGAATCGTCTCCAACCTTCATATTTCTTCCTACGTAACAATTTTTTAGTATCACGTGCGACCTGCATGTAAGACTCAAAGTTTTCAGTAGTCATAAAATGACGATAAAGTTTTTCAGCCTCCTTTCGTTGTTTAATGGCTTGGGAACAATCCTGATCCCACCAAGGAGGAGAGGGGATTTTATTAATTACAGTATTTTTTACAGGAAATACATCATCAGCTGCTTCTGTGATCACCCGGGCCAAAGCAACCGAGCAACCAACTACGTCAGTATGATCTAAACTAGGCAAAAACAATAATTTCTTCTCTACACAGCATTTAAAGTTTTTCCAGTCAGCATTACATAGATTGTATTTAAGCCTAGGGCTAGGTTTCGGAGATGGTCGTGTAGATGAAGGAAATGAGACTATAATTGGAAAATGATCACTACCAAATGTAGAATCTAGAGTTTGCCAGGTGAAAGAAGATGCCAGTTCAGCAGAGCAAATGGATAGATCAACAGCGCTGGGTGATTCTGTAGGCGCTGTACGGCGAGTTGGAGAGCCAGTATTTAGGACACAAAGATTGTGATCATCTAAGATTTTTAAAACACGATGTCCATTATAGTTGGATACTGAACTGCCCCAAAACTGATGGTGTGAATTGAAATCTCCTAGAATCAACAAGGGCCTAGGTAGAGAGGAAATTATTTGTTCTAATTCATTAAAAATAGAAGATGATTGATGAGGAATATATACAGAGAGGATGCAGATGTTATTTACAATGGCAGCAATAATTGAAAAATCATCACTATGAGATGGGAGATGAAGAGATGAAAATGATTCAGAATTCCTGACGAGTAAAGCTACTCCACCCCACCCGTCAGGACGGTCCTCTCTGAGGCATGAATAGCCAGTAGCTCTTAGAAGAGCTCCAGGCTTGAGCCATGTCTCAGATAGGGCAAAAACACAAGGTTTAAATTTATTTAGTAAATGAATGAAATCATGTTTTTTATTGATTATGCTTCTGCAATTCCATTGTATTATATTGTCCATTGTTTTTAATTGCAAATGTAAGAGAGTCAATCATAGGGGCAACGTGGGACGGTAAAGTAAGGTTTGGCATGGACAAAAGAGTTCTTAAGGCCTCAATAGACTCGGCGATTACTACTCGTTCTTCCTTTTCTGTTTCCTGACGTAGAGCACAACCGTTTGCAGGAGAAGGGATGGAGTATTCACTTATTATGGCCCGATGTGCAGCCACATCATAGCCATGGGTAGTCTTTTTAACAGAAGGACGAGGTTTCAACAAAATAGTTTTTCTGCTGCTATGGCTAGGAGGGCGCATATTCGAACTAGGGTTTGTAACTGAATTTTGAGTACTATTATGTGGTAAATTTGATTGTATATGTGGTTGTGACTTAACCATATCAGCAAACGATTTCGATATAGCTGGGTGCAGTTTAACGGCTTCTCCATAGGAGATGCAGTTATTTGCCATACTGACTTTAATTTCTTTTTGCCTTACATGTTCTGGGCATGACCTGTTTGTGGCAAAGTGAAAGCCATTGCATAAACAGCAAATGGCATCCTCCTCCTCCACTGCACAGGTATTTCCAGGATGCATTTCCCCGCACTTGAAACATTTAGGCTTCGAACGACAGTTATTTTTGGTATGTCCAAATTTACAGCATAAAAAGCATTGAATGGTAGGAAAAATGTACAATTCAACGGCAAGAGAGTTGTAGCATGAAAAGACTCGTTTCGGTAATACTTGACCGTCAAATGTCAATACAACTGTCTCTGAGGGTTGCCAGGTAACAGAACCGTTAACCACAACTCTGTGGTTCAAACGTCGTACTTTTAATACTTTTCCACACCCCATGGGCACGGAAATGTTGGAAACTATTTCCTCCTCCGACCACTGTGCTGGAATACCGCGAACCAAGCCCATACGGGTCACAGAAAACGACGGAATGTAAGCGGTAAGATTTTCTGATTCAAGACACGTATCAGTAACAAATAAGTTTGCGTCAACGTAATTTGAAAACGACATCGCTATACGTGTCCTACCAATGCGCTTAACACTTCCATTTATAATGTTTCTGAAGCCTTTTTTTAGTAAAAATTTCCCAAAGGACACCGGGTGCAGAGATGATTTTGCATCTGTTTGTTTCATTTGTACGTGCACCGTGAAGGGAGCAACATCGGAAGATGAAAATAAATTCCTGCCAACCTTGGTATTAGAAGAGTCATTTTTTGTATTTAAGTTATCCGAAGAGTTTTTGGTAACCTGAATGTTAGAGTTTGAAGGAGCTTGGGTTTCTTGTATGATGTTCTGACAATCGCACGAATAGTCCCCGCCATTATTTTTCCTTCTTTTTTTATTACATGTTTTGCATCTTTTGTGACTCTTATTTCTTTTCAATTCACTTCTGCTCCCCACAGAAGAGTCCGTGTCCATTGCTGAATCGATAATAACATTACTTCCGACCTGGAGGTTATCACCTCCAGGGTCGGGAGGATCGTCATCCCCCATTACATATATACGAAAAAACTTACCAACTACGACGAAATTACACTAATTATATATACAAATACAACAATATATACAAACTATGTGAAAAATTATATACAAATTACTGATTCCCTGATCTATAATATTAAAATGGAAATTAAATTTACAAGAAACCTAAAACTGGACCGCCGCGTTTCACGTTTCCCGCGCTTTTTTTCGTATCCGTCGCTTTTTATCCCTCGGTGTTATTTTATCACGTGTATAAAGCCATCCATACATTCCATAATACGCTTGCTGTGTGTGTGTGTGCTGTTGTTGTGTTATTGCTGATGTTAATTGCTGTATTTAATCATGTTTTCATTGTGCACAATAAAGAATATTATTATTATTATTATGTTGCGGCTGGATAATCCCCAGGGTAATCGTTACTACAGCAAAGTTTAATAACTAGATTGGAATAACCGGTTGGTATAAATTATTGGGTAAGGTCATCTAGATGCCAATAAGTAGTCGTTTTATCTTACATCTTTTGTCCAACGATGTATAGTTATTACCCAAATTTTATTTAATTATGTATGCGTAAGGAGTACGTTACCCATTCAATTAGCATTTTACGAGTATGTACAATGTACATAGTTCACAGCGCTATTATACTGGCTTGTTTTGTGTATACGGACGTAACGTACGAAAAAAAAAGTTGTTTCTTACGTACATTGTTACTTGGAATTGGAAAAGGTAATCCATGCTCTAATGCTTGCTAAATGAGGGCGTCGACGCCGCAGAGGGGCATACATTGTATGTAAAACTTGAGCTCGAGGCGCCCTCCCTCCTGCGTGTGCCTATGCCCATGCATTACGCCCCTTCCTAAATAATAGACCTACAGTTAGTTAGTCTGGCTAGATTTTATCAAAACTAGCTTATCCCCATATAACATATTCCAGTCACAATGCGTTATTATGTCTTTATCTCCGTACGTGCCTTAAACCTGGGACGAAATAATTGGTAACATTGACCTTACCAGATAACCGATTTACTCGGTAAATTGGTTACCATATAGCGTACAAGTTTTTTTTTTATCTTATTTCTTAAATGAGTAATAATATGCATGCACTAGAATAAGTAGTTAGGTTATTCCAAAACTAATTTTCACATGCCTAACGGCCGAACGAAGTTCTAAAGTATTCATATTAAAAACACCAATATGTAACTTAGAAAAGTAACAAAAACTTCTCATGTGTAATGGCTTAAATGACCAGTCCTATCCTTATCGTCTAACGGCTTATAGCAGTGGTCTCCAAACCCCGGCTCGGGGGCCGAATCCGGCCCGCGAGGTGTTCCAATCTGGCCCGCGGACACCCAACCCGACAGGCCACGGTCCGGCGCGCGAAAGGTTGCCAAACGGATCCCAGGCTCCAAGTGAGAGTGGAGCGTTAGGAACCGATGGTGGCCCTCGCGAAAGTTTCTGAGGTGCAATATTGGCCCTCAGGTAAATAAAATTGGAGACCCCTGGCTTATAGGACTGACATCCAGGCCATAATTGTAAAAAAAGGCTTCAATGTGTTTTTTTTACCATACACTTTATAACAGTTCAACGATTTAAATGCGTTTTTATTTCTTACGAGACTTATTGTAGGTTGTAGAACCCAAAAAAAAAAAACTTGAGTATAGATCTACTTAATAATATTGTTTTCTGTCCTCCGGGCGGAAAGCGTCAACTTTAACTAAACGAAGTTGCCGCTTTCCGCCTCCGTCGAGCAGAAAAATAGTTTGCGCACCACGGGAGGAATCGTAGGACATTCCATCCCGCGTGTTTGCCACCCTCGCCTTCGGCTCGGGTAACATTTTCCACGCGGTACGCAATGGCTTGTCATTTTATCCTGTTAAAGTATGAATTCTGTTGAAGTATGTATTCTAGCTCAATACAGAGCTCTTCCTATTTTTTCTGGTTTTTATACTTATTTTCGCAACCTTGTCAGTTTCCAGGTTTAGCGATGCATTGTAATTTATTATATCTTATCTACAGCTTATCCTGTCATACGTTATACATAGATATGCGTGTAATGTAACGTATTTCGGATTATCTGTTTACAAAGGCCGTTATTTAAGGATGATGCTTGATAGAATTTGAATTTTTGAATGAACGAAGCTCTGTAATTAGTTCCATCATCCAGGGGTCAAGAGATCGGGACAATAGTAATTCATTCTAAACATGCTGAGTAGACGTCATGTTATGAAAAAAAAAAAGAAAAAGTTAATCCATACGAGTAAAATTAGTAGATTTTTCCAAATTACCATTTCTAATTTTGTATCGTGCAATACAATTTAATTATATTTTTATTGTATCCCGTTCCCGCGCTTACAATTCTTACCTATCGCATGGATGACTAAAATGTCAGGATAGCCGACAATATCAGTGCTGTGACCTCAATTAGTCAGTAAACATAGTCAGCTATTGCACCACAAAGAGACCCCAACCTATCCCAACTAAAACAATCGTTACAAAATCGGACTGGTATCGTATTCATCAGTAAAGTAGTTCCCCGATCATACATGATCTGATATCTTTGAAAAGAGCAACAAGGGATAAGTAGGTACAACATACATATCTAATCCCTTATCAGGTTATCACCTCGCCTTGTATGTATTGGTCATAGTAGCGTATAGGTATAGATAGTGCATTTAGTATTGTACTTTTGTATGATGACTCAATGACATCATTGTAGAATTTATAGAAGATATTGTAGATATTAAAAACTAGCATATACATAACTAATTTAAATTTTCGGTAAATACAAATGTCGATGTAGTTAACGAAAGTAATTCCTATAATAAAAATAGTTTAAAAGTCAAATTGTTCCATAGGACCCCGGCCTTCATATCTCATCAACAAAATCCAAGAAAAAGAAAATATAACGAGGAATTCCGTAGACACGTCGAGACGTGGGTAAAACTTACATTTATATGTCAACTCAACACAATAGTCCCGCCTATGGAAGGTAGAGGCAACGAAGAGAAACTCCTTAGGCAGAATTGTTGCAAAAGTGTCCAACTGTCAATAATAGTTCCAAATCTCTCCAGAGTAGCGCTAGAGTAGCTAAGAACCTAGGCGTTATATATTGAAGTGCACTGTCTATGATTAGATTTTTCTCTCAAGTTTTCTAGGTATTGTAGCGCAACTTATTTATGGTTTTTTTGTCGGACACTTTTTGGTATATGGAGATTTTGTTCCTTGCCTCTACCTTCCATAGTCCTGCCCATGATGCCGGTTGTCAATGTCACTGTGCAATAGAGATAGAACAGGTGGGTCAATATACGAAAATCTATACAGAAAACGTCTGCTTTAGCTGTAACCAATGAAATGTATTTCTAAGCCACTGGGAACGACATATGTTCATAAGAATTTGACATGTATGGTAACAAATAATAGATATAACCCCTCACCTACAAAAGCCTTCTTGAGCTCAATCTATGTAAGAATGTCCTATAATATTTATTTATTTATTTTATTTCCTATAATATTTGTCTATTAAATAATAGGTTACCTACCTATTAATAGACACAAATTATGTGTTAAGTATTATAGGACATTATTACACAAATTGACTAAGTCTCACAGTAAGCTCAATAAGGCTTATGTTGAGGGTACTTAGACAACGATATATATAATATATAGAGATGTGCCGACTAGTCGCCGACTAGTCGGGAAAGCCGACTATCCGGCCACATTTATAGTCGGCGACTAGTCGGCGACTAGTCGGCAAAATGAGCCGAATAGTCGGCTGCCTAGATCTTCCAAAAAAATAAGGAAATAAAATAAAAAAACCACCATACTCGAAGTGTTTGCCGATTTACCCAGTCCACCTCGCGAAATAAGTACTTGGCATTGATTACACTTCACTTTACTTGAATCATCTTCAACATCGTCAAAAAATGTCCACACGCGTGATTTTCTTTTAGTCATAATGTTTATAAAGATCACTACTTGTTTATTTAAACTTTTAAACAACAATTACGATTCGTTATGTATGTTTTTCTAATAATAACACACCGGAGCAACAAGTGAATCGGAAAGGTAAACAAAACTAGTCAAAACATGAAAACGCAACCACGTGCGGCAGCGAATCAGGCGACCCGAACGTTTCCGATTACGCCCGAACTTAGGCGAAGACCATAGTCGGCTACGCCGACTAGTCGGCCGACTAGTCGGCCACCTGACTGCCGACTAGTCGGCTAGTCGGCTAGTCGGCCAAAACCGTAGTCGGCACATCTCTAATAATATATAAATATGTATAAATACTTAAATACATAGAAAACACCCATGACTCGGGAACAAATATCCATGCTCATCACACGAATAAATGCCCTTACCAGGATTTGAACCCGGGACCATCGGCTTCATAGGCAGGGTCACTACCCACTAGGCCAGATCGGTCGTCATTACCTACCGTCGTACGTACCTACCTTATTTGCGGTTTGGGTATTGTTTTGTGTCAGCATTCATTATCCCATTCACTGCCACAAAACCAAAGTCATACACAGATATTAGGTATACGTCTTCTGTAGGAATATGCCATATGCATGAAGTTCCACATTTTGTGACTGCAAATGCGACGCATAGTTATTATTATTATTATTGGGGTTTCGGGCCTTTGAGTGCCACTTCGACCAGGTAGTGAGGTACAGAACATTACGGCCCAAAGAATCTGGAATTTCCTAGATTCAACGGGCATCAGTAATGAACTTTAAAGGGCTGTCACAATAGACGCATAGTTAGCTTAGACTGACTGTGACTCTTATCTCCAAATTGTTTTAAAACTGCATTACAAAAATAGTACGTATTTGTTTTTTTTTGTGTTATTTGACTCACAAAACAAGTTACAGACAATTGCAGGAATAGCTTACTGTTCAGATCTGGACTATAAGTCTAAACTAAGTGTTTATTCTGATATCTTCTGTTACCTAGGATCCATGATGTTACTGAAGTCGCAAGTCCCCACCTAGCCAGTGTGGGGGTAACTGCTCGCTTGTATAACGGGAGCGACGGAGCAAGTCAGACCCCAAGATGTGCGTAATTGTCAATACAGTAGCTTAGCAGTATCTTCTAGTATATTACGCTAGTGAGTTCCCAGAACACCTAGCCAGTGTGGGGGTAACTGCTCGCTGGTATAACGGGAGCGACGAAGCAAGTCAGACCCCAAGATGTGGGTAATTGTCAATACAGTAGCTTAGCAGTATCTTATAGTATATTACGCTAGTGAGGTCCCAGAACACCTAGCCTGTGTGGGGGTAACTGCTCGCTTGTATAACGGAGCGACGGAGCAAGTCAGACCCCAAGATGTGGGTAATTGTACATACAGTATCTTAGCAGTATCTTATAGTATATTACGCTAGTGAGGTCCCAGAACACCTAGCCAGTGTGGCGGTAACTGCTCGCTTGTATAACGGAAGCGACGGAGCAAGTCAGACCCCAAGATGTGGGTAATTGTACATACAGTTGCTTAGCAGTATCTTATAGTATATTACGCTAGTGAGGTCCCAGAACACCTAGCCAGTGTGGAGGTAACTGCTCGCTTGTATAACGGAAGCGACGGAGCAAGTCAGACCCCAAGATGTGGGTAATTGTACATACAGTAGCTTAGCAGTATCTTATAGTATATTGCGCTAGTGAGGTCCCAGAACACCTAGCCAGTGTGGGGGTAACTGCTCGCTTGTATAACGGGAGCGACGGAGCAAGTCAGACCCCAAGATGTGGGTAATTGTACATACAGTAGCTTAGCAGTATCTTATAGTATATTACGCTAGTGAGGTCCCAGAACACCTAGCCAGTGTGGCGGTAACTGCTCGCTTGTATAACGGGAGCGACGGAGCAAGACAGACCCCAAGATGTGGGTAATTGTACATACAGTAGCTTAGCAGTATCTTATAGTATATTACGCTAGTGAGGTCCCAGAACACCTAGCCAGTGTGGCGGTAACTGCTCGCTTGTATAACGGGAGCGACGGAGCAAGACAGACCCCAAGATGTGGGTAATTGTACATACAGTAGCTTAGCAGTATCTTATAGTATATTACGCTAGTGAGGTCCCAGAACACCTAGCCAGTGTGGCGGTAACTGCTCGCTTGTATAACGGGAGCGACGGAGCAAGACAGACCCCAAGATGTGGGTAATTGTACATACAGTAGCTTAGCAGTATCTTATAGTATATTACGCTAGTGAGGTCCCAGAACACCTAGCCAGTGTGGCGGTAACTGCTCGCTTGTATAACGGGAGCGACGGAGCAAGACAGACCCCAAGATGTGGGTAATTGTACATACAGTAGCTTAGCAGTATCTTATAGTATATTACGCTAGTGAGGTCCCAGAACACCTAGCCAGTGTGGCGGTAACTGCTCGCTTGTATAACGGAAGCAACGGAGCAAGTCAGACCCCAAGATGTGGGTAATTGTACGTACAGTAGCTTAGGCGTAAGCCATAGGTATGTTATTATAAGTACTCGTAGAATAGCTAGTAAGTAGTTACATGGCGTGGATCGTTAGTTATTAAGCAGTTGTTCCCCAATTCTGACTACTATCTACTGCACTCACGCGGTCACGCCTTAGATAAAATGTGTCATCACTAAATGGTGATGATGAGCCAAAGTGGAATTTATTGAAAGCAATGCAGATAGCACTAATAGCTCATGATAGGTACTTAGATTCAAGTGGATACATATACCTACGCTAATTTTAGAACGTAGACGTTGCTTTTAGAGTGAAGTCATCAACCCCTAGGCATTTGTAGGCAATATTCATTTCAATAATATAAGGAGGCGCTATTTTCATGTATGGTCATATTAACATGTTCAAACACTGGTAGCGACCAGCATTTTCGTTACAGTAGCTCGGTATAGGACGTAGTGGTACTAATGGCTTTAGCAATAAGGTTTAGAAATTCTCAGCAGTGTGGACGATGATTAGGTGTTAATTATAGCTTAAGAGCTTGTAGTTGTAGATTTAGTCTTGCGAGTTGGGAACAGTGCGTGACTGTAATAAATCAAACATGGTTTACGCATCTGTAAACATTGCTAGCCATCTCAAGGTGTAAATTACATTATACATAGGTCAAATTAATACTTTTTTAAACTATATTTTCACGGACAATGTTCGGCGGGAAAACATTTACTTTCTTTAAAAAAAATAGATTTAAACTTTAATAATATCGGCGTGGGCTAAAGACGATTTACGTATATTTTATACAACATTTTCATTTCATACAAATGTTTATATCTAATTTTTAAGAGGTAAGATTAAAAAAAGAAAGTAAATGTTGTCTCTCCAAATATTGTCTGTGGAAATATAGGTACTTTTAAAAAGTATATGTCATAGGCATATTCGTATTTGTCTATTGAAAAGTTTATCTAGCGACCTAGGTCAGTTCTCCCTAGAAAAGAAATGAGTCGAAGTAAATGTTCATTGCATCGAGATCTAAAATAATTCAAATGTGTTCTTTTTATGTATTAAATGTTATGTCCATTGAATTTTGTACAATATAAGATGTTGCGGTACCTTATATTGGTACTTTACTTTTTACTCTAATACGAAGTATGATTATACTGTCTAGGGAATCATTCATTGATCAAAACATAGAGTAAGAAACAGATTGCATTATATGAAATCAGGAACATCACATTGATTTTAGTGAAATATACCTATGTAACTAGGGAATATTTACTCGTAGTGCTTAATACCTTTCCACAGTCTTAATAATAATAATAATTCAGCCTATATAAGTCCCACTGCTGGGCACAGGCCTCCTCTCATGCGCGAGAGGGCTTAGGCTATAGTCCCCTAGCTAGCCCAATGCGTATTGGGGACTTCACATACACCTTTGAATTTCTTCGCAGATGTATGCAGGTTTCCTCACGATGTTTTCCTTCGACAGTCTTAGATTTTTTAAATATGTTCTTGCGTTTTAGACAGATTTATGTGATGATAATGACGTGAGTAAAAGGTAGTATATTTATATCGCAACTTACGTTAATCTTTAAAAGGAATTTAATGCAGTTCTAATATACAATTCACACGGTAAATCCTTTTGTTTTTCCCGTCGGCATCTGCGTATAAACCAGTTCTGCACTTATTGACAGACTTAGCTACGCGATGACAGGATAATCCAATGATTTGCATAAATTACTGCACATTTGATTTTTTTAGTAAGTGTAAGATACGACTGCATATTATCGGCACCCATCTCATCTTTCGATGACATTTAGTGTTTGAAACTTTGAACTAATATTGACTAGAGTACTACAGATAATGCGTTGCGATGCAATTTTTTTTTTAAATATAATTTATCAACCTAAACGTCGATCAGCTAACACAAAATGTGAAAGGGCTACCAAAAACATCAAATTTCTATGAAAATAGAACCTCTAGTGCCATCAGGCACTGTTACACTTTGCCCCTTCTAGTGTGATATATACCTTCATATACGTGAGAGGGGAAAATAATATGCAAGTGTGACTGTGTGTGCGTTATTGAAACATGAAAGCAAATATTATTAGCCGTTGTATCTTACAGTAAGCTAAAACTGTTGTTTAAAAATAAAAAGACCCACATAAACACGAGCTTTTATGAGTTATTACCCTAGCCGGATAGATTCGCATGACCCGTAGTTCATTTGTAAAACCTAAACATACGACCATCGGCGTCACAAACTCATTCTGGGTCTGTCCTTTGAATAATTTAACCTTGGTAGGTAGGTTAGGTAGCCAAGCGGAGCCAAAAGCCTTAAAAACATAACGTGCAATAGAGGTAACAAATAAATTACATTGAGAAACATTAGGAAATTTACCCTGTGGTCACTGAAAAATCTAAAACTAACTTGTTGCGATCTCATACCCATTTGTAGCAATCCCGCATAAAACACTATAATGTTTACAACCTATGTTTTCATTATTATCACAACGCCCGTACTCATAAACTAACGGCACTTTAGCTTGTGCATCGTCGAATCGTGCATACATTGATGTTCATCTATTTTACGCCCTTTCAGCTTAAGGGTACTCGTAATCATTGGGTAGGTAGTCGAGGCCAAAGATGTATTTACACTTTCACTTTTACAAAGGAGTAAGGTGCCAAAGTGTTAGTACATTTTTGACGTCGACTGTACCTAAATTACGTAGTACCGGTACTGTAAGCGCGGCTGCGCTAACATAGCTGCGATAGGGCTCTATCGGCTACTGTATCAAACTGTTAGATCGATGCGCAGGATTGACTTAGCTCTTGGTTTAACTAGTTCAGGATAAGTCACGTAGATGGCGCTGTACCTACATCTTTAGTTAAGGGTTGTATGAGATGAGGGTAAAAATATTTGATTGAAGGTGAAGCTATATGCGATGCGATAAATATGGATTAGGATACCGTCATAAATATTTTCCTGGGGCGACTTTCTCTAATCTGTGACTGTCAAACGTCTACATCAAAGGAGAAGGTAGAGGTAAAAAGTAATATTAACAATGTCCTTATGAAAAATCTCTGTGGTCAAAATGCATGTGGTTTATTATTCATAAAACAAACAATCAAAAAATTTAATTGAGGAAGGAAATTTCTAAAGCATGTAGAATTATGCCTTGGACTGACTTTGTGAATGACTAATAAAAGACATGTCAAAGAGCATAGGTGCAATTTGTCATTCATTAAACTGTTAACCGAGCAATTTGAAACCGTTTCATTCGAGATAAAACCAACAATTTATACAAAAATTACCTTTATGTGGCTTTAGATAGGGGACGAGATTGGTTGCGACAAAGTCACGGCGAGAGGCTAATTGGTACCTTTGAGGATAAGGATAAGTGCTTCATTATGAGGATGAACAATGCAATAGTAATCTTGATAAGTATCTAAGAATATTTAGTAGGAAAATTTAATTGCTAAAAAGTTTTAACAACTGGTTTGGCCTTCGAAATAATTCCAAATATGGTATGATTTCAAAGTAAGAGTCCTTCCGCTGAAAATTATTAGATACCTAGCAGTCGTTTAAAGTACTTTACAACCTTGTAAATATATGCTTTAATATTATACACTTAAATCTAGTGGCTGTATGATGTGTATACCTCGCGAAACTTTTTTTTTGTTTATTCAGAAACCAAACAGTCATATAAACACATTAAGAAGATTTTGATTATTGTCACGATATTCAATATAGAACCTCCTCACAAAATTCACGAGAATCCGTTGAGAACTGCTACCTGTAGAGGAGAAGCCGGACAGACATGAAATCATTTTGCCCGAGCTGAAACTGAGACCTTCTCATATCTCGCACGTTTAATAACCAACAAATGCATTAATTATTCTTTATACATATAAATTTATTACTTCCGCTTCAACATGCATAAACACATACGGATAAAGATGAGAATGTTGGCCTTGAATGAGTACTCTGTTTAATCGTGATCTTCAACGAGTACAAACAAATATCCACATAATAAAATGACCCTGTACCATCACCGATCATTAACTGAACGCTCCTGACCCTTATTGGAACCAGATAAAGTTCAATATTGATCAGTTACAATCACAAAACATTGAATTGAATGCGCGCTTTGGCATAACGCGCTTCCCGCTCAAAGTTTCTTAGCAACCATCAGTTTACCATTGCAGTCACGCAACTAAACACCTGTTTTACTAAACAAAATTACTGATTACTGTATTAATTAAGGGCATTCTTATGCAAGTGATGTTTAATTAAATTTTAATGTCTTTGTAGTACTTTGTCAAGTGCTATGTTGGATAGATGTGGGTTAAGTGCAAAAATGGTGATGATAGTAGGGAAGCGTTGTGCGAAAATGAGAATACGTTGTCGAGTAAAGTGCTTAAGATTATCAGACAGGTGAAGGAGTATTTTGGTACGTTTATATGACTCTCCTCATACAAAATAAGGCTTAGAACGCACTGCGATTAAATTCTTACGGCTTCAGTTTAATTCCTTGCGGTTTCAGTTTAATTTCTTGCAGTTTCAGATTAATTTCTTGCGGTTTCAATCTTGCAAGTGCGTGCGCTTATGAAGCATGCCATAAGTTACACTTTCTGTGGTCCTGAAACCGCAAGAAAAATAGTCGTAGCGCGTTCTAAGTCTACCGCAGAATAACAGACAAACAGCCAGATAGAAGTGCGTGCTTGTTTTGCGATTGTTGGCTATATATGATCTTTGCGTTATCCGATTTGCACGGGTATACGAATACGTTTGGTAGAACTTATTGAACAAATAGTATATGCCAAAACGTATCCGAATCCGTTCTGCCGTTTGTGTGATTGAGTAAGAAACAAACAAACATAAGTACCAACTTACAAACATCACATTTATAATACACTGAAAAAAATATGATCTATCGAGCACACATTAAATTTTCATTAAGATTAACTGCTGTGTACAATATTAACAAAAATTTGAAAGACAGTAAAATACAAAACTGTTTGATTCTTTCTAAGTATTGAAAAAACGATAAAAATAAACGAACAGTCACTACATTTAATAACAGAAAAAAAATTCGGAACAGTGAACAGTAAAATTTACTGTTTTGTTCGAAAGGCTCATCTGCAACTGTTTAACGTTTAACGCATTGAACGCGAATGCAATTTCAATTATTTTAAATGGTTTTTTCTCAATGAAAGTATTCACATGTTTTCAAAACTAAAATTCAGTATGTGAATCCATTTATTTACCTATGCAATAAAACTAGTACATTACCAGGGAATACCATGATAGCAGCATACAATGACATACATTACCAATATTATATGTATATTAATTACCAATATTGGCATACTTTATCAATAGGTATTTAAAATATTATCAACAAAGTTAGAATAAAAAACCCTAAAAAGCATTCAGCCCGCGTTTTATGCAAAACTAAACTGCGTCGGTAAACATAGCCGCGAGTGACCTTAACAATCTCTCTAAACAATTGTTTGTTGTCAAACATTCTACTGAGCTATGTAAATAGTAGTTTGTATCTTAAATAAATACAAGCTTTACTCAGCGCAAATAAAGCAAAGCAAACAGTTCTTATATTTCAATAAGTTATTTAATAGTATTTACGTGTTTGTGTAAAGCTACTTGGAACAAATAATAGGGGTAACTGTGCCTACTCTATACACAATCGTAAATCGTAATAAGGATAACATGCCCTGGAAGACACTTTTCCCAGGAAGGAAAACCGCGAAAAACCTTTTTAACGATTTTTGTTTCTACTGAACATATCTGATAAAACTACACGTGTGCAGGTTGGGGGAAGTATGAAAAAGTGTGACATTACAGGAAAATAAAGGAAACTTTCATTTTGGAAATGGACATTTTCGATCCCCATCAGTTTCATTAAACTATTATTACTACGTATAGAACCGGCACAAAGAACCACTATTTTGCGCTGAGTTGTTGTCGGCCGACAACAAACTATAGAAGCGGAGCGTGAATCTCACGACCTAAACGCGTAAGCGCCATGAATTTCAAGGCGTTTACGACGTTTTGGTCGCGTGGCACAGGTTGCGATAGCGACAATTTCATTGTTTGGTATGGTTTCTCTATAGTAATATCACTAATAATAACTCAATGATCCCCATACAACAATATGACA
This sequence comes from Cydia pomonella, assembly GCF_033807575.1. Taxonomy (NCBI): domain Eukaryota; kingdom Metazoa; phylum Arthropoda; class Insecta; order Lepidoptera; family Tortricidae; genus Cydia; species Cydia pomonella. The sequence goes on from NC_084722.1 coordinate 3,123,622, forward strand.
AGTTTCCGAAACTTTCAATGTGGCAATTTCTATTTTTGGAAACTTTCGCACGGCACATCAGTAGATAAAACTATATTGTTTAATAAGCATCTATTTTACGAGTAGAATAAACCAAACATAAAGATCATAAATAAATAAATAAATATTATAGAACATTATTAAACAAATTGACTAAGTCCCACAGTAAGCTCAATAAGGCTTGTGTTGAGGGTACTTAGGCAACGATATATATAATTTATAAATACTTAAATACATAGAAAACACCCATGACTCAGGAACAAATATCCATGCTCATCACACGAATAAATGCCCTTACCAGGATTTGAACCCGGAACCATCGGCTTCGTAGGCAGGGTCACTATCCACTAGGCCAAACTGGTCGATCATAATCATACATCTTTATCCACGGACACACCGAAACAATTTGTTGACAGATGGTATCATTGCCTCATTGTACTCATTGTCCCGTGCACGTGCAATGTCAAGTGTCAAGGTTGCGGGTCACATACAAGTCAAGGTTTCAAATATCGAGACGGACAAAGCGCCAAAAATATATGTCCAGGATATTTTATGCCTATATGGTATCGATATTTTAGACATTTACTACACAAGTACACATTGATGTTAAAAAGGTAGCAAAGATCCCAAATATATCTAAACACATCTTAATTTCTATACAAAAGCTGTTGCAATGTATTTTGCTACTTTGGCTACAGCCATCTATCTAATATTGAAATGTGTCATGTGTCATCCAGGATGACGCGCAAATTTGTCAAATCTAACCTTTATTAACATGACAATGCGAATCAAGGCACGCGTCTTCGTGAATGACACGATCTATTCATTTTACTCTTCTTACAGTAGATACCTGCTAATAGTATGAAACCTAAGAAGTCGTCATAGGTGCAGTCGAGTTCATAAATATGTATACATTGTTTCACCGTAAGGTGAAGAATGCAATGGATTAATGTGAAGAAATGTATATATATTTATGAACTCGACTGTAGGTAGGTACTATTAGTTATAAGGGCTGATTAGTAGTTAAAAATATATCATTTGTTAAGAGCGCGCCAAGCGGGACGTTTTGGAAACTCAAAATCCTATACAAAATGAGACTTAACGCAAACGCGTTCGTCACGTTATGATGTCGATCAAATTTACACTAGGGGTACAGAAGATTCGGAACTCATTACTTAAAACCAGTGTGACTACAAGATTTTATTTTATATTTTCCTCGAATACCTGCTCAAAGTGCGGTTTTATTAGGACTTCCCTTACCAATGTCTAGCCTTTCGCATTTACATAAGAACGGGTATTCCACGATGACTGTCCACTAGTTTTGCAAGCCAGTTCGAACGCCGAGACGATACCTACTTAGGTATGAATGGGAAAAACCATCAATTCATCATCTATAGCTACAGATTACGCTTAGTTGTATTCATAATATTTATATAATTGAATATTTGGTATTCACTGATTGTATTGTATTAGATGTGTAGTCTAAGACAACTCGTGTACACACATTAGGAATTAATTAATCCATAAAGTGGTCATCCTTTTTGGCGGCTGAGTGTACAATCAGCAAAACTATTAGTTTAGCACCCTTGTATACAGATAATGTAATAGCTTTGCTGACTATACGTGACACTGTATATAGTCCATAATACTGTCACTTTGGTTGTTATATTTACGTTACTAAATTGACAATTTAAAAGTTGACTTTGACCACAAAACTTAATATATGGCGTCGTACCTACAGCACCATATTTAGGTGTCAAACTTGAAAACACAACTTTTTTTTACACTACACATTGTACAATCAAAAACGTACAAGCTTTGTGGTACTTCCGATCCGGCATAAGAACGTTTTATGCTTGCCTTAACATTCACGTACCTAATATAAAATGATCGTAGATCAGGAATGTAAGATTGAATGCATGCCTGCATTGCTTGCAGCACTGGTTTCATCTTATGGCTCCTCTACATGATGGCCCAGCGTAGGCCAGTCCTAGGGACGCATTTATACGTTAGAGGGAGCAAGTGATATTGCTATCTCATTTCACCGCATAGCTGCGTCCCTTGGACTGGCCTACGCTGGGCCATCGTGTAGAGGAGCCCTTACACGTTAGTTTTGGAAACTCTGATTTTGTCAATGGAATTGTCTTTCTAATAATACTTCAGGTTTATAGATACACGCAATGTATGTTACGAGGCTTACTTATTAATATTATATGGCATTATTACACAAATTGACTAAGTCCCACAGTAAGCTCAATAAGGCTTGTGTTGTAGGTACCTAGACAACGATATATATAATTATAAATACTTAAATACGTAGAAAACACCCATGACTCAGAAACAAATATCCGTGTTCATCACACAAATATATGCTCTTACCAGGATTTGAACCCGGGACCATCAGCTTCATAGGCAGGGCCACTACCCACTAGGCCAGACCGGTCGTCAAATTACATTCAGTATTAACATAACAACATATTTGTTCTAGTACTACATAACAAAATGAGGGCCAATTGTACTTTCTGGTTACCTTTTAAAGATCCTTAAGCTTTCATTTTTTGAAACAAGTCCAGATTAAAGCATGAAACTCGGTTTTCTAAATATCTAATTACGTAGATTACATTATCGTCGCCGGCGACAATTTAAACGTTTTAAATGTTTAAAAGAAAATCATGAAAATCACAGAAACTTTGAATTAATATGACAAAATCAAAGTTCTTATTAATATCATAATATGTCCAACAAAGGCATATTAATACAGACAAGACAAATATAGTATTATTATTTTACGTCTCCCGAGTAAGGATCTTCTTCCTCTAAAAAGGTTACCTATCTCAACTTCTAAATATGTTTGGCCGATTTCATTTGCAAAGTTCTCATTTGACCGAGAGCGTTTTTTTCTGAAAACCGTATTTTTTTTAAAAGGGTATAAATCTAACCTAACCTAATGGCTTCTATAGGATGCATATTTTAAAAGTTTTGAAAATTTAACGGCTTCTGAAAAAACACGCGTTCGGTCAAATGACAATTCGGCAAGTGAAACATCGGGAAAACATATTTCGAAGTTAAGATATGTTACCCTCTAGAAATGTAGCAATTAGTCACATTGCCTACTAACGTCTGTTCATACATTATTTGACTTGGGCATGTATGATATAACCTGCTGTAAATAAGACTTTTACTAACAATGCGCATCATTATTATTAACAATATTATAATGCATGTAACTAACAAAAACTTTCTGTGTTTTCCTCCTCTTTCCCACCTATCCTCGTGTTTGTGTTTGTATTCTAAAATCGCGTACATCTACCGTCGAATAATTTTTGTAAAATAAACTTAATTACATAATTTTCATTTTACACAAAAAAATACGCTATCGATTAACATTTGTCTGAAATTCCGTTATTTAATTTTTATACGTGCTTGAAATTTTAAAATCGAATTCTCATTCCATAACTGACAACGAAATATGGCCCTCGTGGAAAATTTTCGTTCGAAATTCGAATCGCGCCGTTTGATTCGACTGCGATTTGCGGCGCCTGCGGCGGCTAATTGACAATTACCCGTCACTCGTCCCATGCGTGCTCTATTTCCATTGTCGATGGCTATTTTTGTACTGTTACGACACGGTTTACCTTCGTCCTGTCTTTTGTAATGGTCATTCACCATAATTATTGAAATATTGTTAAACATGTATTCATCACAACACAAATGTGTATTAAATTACGCGATTGGATATTTTTTTTATATCAAATAACACGCAACAAATATTTCATCAAAAATTTTACAACAATCTTCGTACCTTTGCTTTTGCTGCAAATTTATAACTTGCATTTTGCTCAATTATTCGGTATAAAAATCTAAAATCAAACTACAACATGCTATGTCACGTATAAAAACAAAAATCGCGACAAAAATCCAAACTAACCTTCCATCCTCCTAACACCCATCCTACATTTCCTACCAATTGTAGTCGTCTCAACCCGAAGCAAATCCATCTTCAATTATTCAGACGGCACCTACGAAGAGGAGTACTCCTGTTGGCCACCAGCCATCTGCATGATCCTCATCTCGCTGGTGGAGATCGTGATGTTCTGCTACGACGCTGCTCATGGGAGCACGACAGCTGTTGGACCACTCGCGAAGATATTCATATACAATCCGCATAAGAGACATGAGGCGTGGAGGTTCATCACGTACATGTTTGTGCATGTGGGGTTAGTATTTCTCATTTTTAAAGAGTCTGTTTAGGTTAACTCTGTCAGTAATGGTGGTGATTCCATTTACTCCTGCTGGTTACCAGTACCAGCCATCTGCATGATCCTCATCTCTCTGGTGGAAATCGTCATGTTTTGCTACGACGCTGTCCATTGAAGCACGACGGCTGTTGCACCACTAGCGAAGATATTGATATACAATTCGAAAAGGAGACGTAAGGCGTGGAGGTTCATCACGGACATGTTTGTATGCACAAACTCGGTTAGTATTTTTTTGCAAAGTGGAATTACCTACGAGTAGGCTGCGTTAACTCTGTCAATAATGGCAAATGGTTGTGCTATAATTATTTGTTGTCTTTAAAAGTAGCCAGATTCTAATGTTTTAGGCGTTATAAATATTACTAAGTAAACTTTGGTAACTTAGTAGTTCCTTAGTAATTGAAAACGCGCGGGGCTTTGTTCGCTGATGTCTACATAATTATATTTGTGTTAAATTCTGTCTCACTTGTAAGTAAGATATGATACCTGACGACATACAAAGTAATTTTTAATTTACAGAGATGCTTTAAACTATAAAGCAATTTCTAAGGCTTTCTTTAGTTAAAACGCTTTTATGGTATAACATAATATTTAGAGCGACATAGTATTTGTGACTCAAAATGATTTTTATTCGGGGATTCCCCACTCCTTTGGTCCTCGTTGCCATATTGAAAATGACAGACCTAATGAAGGAACGGATTCGCATTGTATTTTATATTCGGGATTTCCCAGAACTGGGGTTTTCTAGGTTCGTTGACCCTTTGGAGTTCCATCTATTTTGCAGTACGTTATATTTATTAATTCAAATAACCATGGTCCTTGCAGTACCAATAGTATTTAAATTAACATTTTTGCAATTAGTATTTGTCTAAGCTGACTCTGCAACGTAGTCGTTGCAATAGCAACACCGCAGCGCATTAGGGTGTAAAACTTAATCTCGATGCAGCGTTAATTTTGATGTTATATGTGTTGTTTAACAATCATCAAAATCCCCATCAAAGTTTTCAAAAAAATAAAGATTTTAGTACCTTTTAGAGAAACAATGCGATTTCATGACTTGAATATTTTATCATTCTTTGCGCGTAACAAAAACAACCTTATTGCCAAGATATTATTCACAGATGGTCAGTAAGTGTTGCTTTTAGTAGGTAGGTTTTGTAAATACCTGATTCTGACGACTCATCTAGATGAACAATTGGATGTGTTGAATCATGATAATTATTACCTACTTACCTCGTAGCTAACAATCATTCAATTTGTCAATTGGAATTGAGGCCGAAATTGATGACTTTATTTCCACACACACAAAATCAAAGTCTCCTAAGTGGTATTTAGAATAATATAAAGTGACATATTTAGAGATTTATTTTTAGTTCCAGTCATGAGCTATGGAAAACCAGCTTTTTTTAATCCATGCTATTTTTAATAACATCTTAGTGATTTTCATCAATAAAGAAATATTGCCGTGTTCCGTAACATTCATTTGAATCCGTATATTTGCGCGCTTACCTCATTTTTTAAGTCCGCAAAGAGATTCAACCATCTCCAATTCTCCATAAAACGCAGAGCACCTTATTGATTGTTTTTTCTTTGTGAATTGTGTAATAAGCAGTAATCGTAACTTTTCTAGCAATTTTGGTGCAGCATAGTAAAGATTAGGAATATTATTCCATTTGTTCCTAGGGAGTTGATCAGTTAAGGTTAATATTACAGTTATTAACTCTAATTAACTATTCCAGCTAGAGTAGCGGATACAGATGCTGTTAACGAACAATGCTGCACCAAAATTGCTTGAAAAGTTACGATAACTGGTAATAAGGCACGGGGCGTTGTATGAAGACAGTCTTCTATTATCTACCAACGTAACAATAACAAAATATATCTGTTTCAGTGTCGTCCATCTCCTAGTCAACCTCTTAGTACAGCTCTTCCTCGGCGTTCCACTGGAAATGGTCCATCGCTGGTGGAGAGTGACATTAGTGTACTTGGCGGGCGTCGCAGCCGGCTCTTTAGCTACAAGCTTAACGGATCCTCGAGTGCATTTGGCTGGTGCATCAGGGGGAGTTTACGCTCTTATTGCAGCCCACATAGCTACTATTATAATGGTTAGTACACTAGTAAACATAGTAGATGTTCCAGTGTCTATGGTGGAGTGACATTAGTGTGTTTAGGGTGCGTAGCAGCCGGCTCCTTAGCCACTAGTCTCAGAGGTCCTCGTGTTCATTTAGCTGGCGCATCAGGGGGAGTTTACGCTCTTATTGCAGCCCACATAGCTACTATTATAATGGTAAGCACTATGGTAGTTACTTATTTTCCTTGGCATAATATCCTATAAGCTGTGTACGAGACCAATGCGTTTATGATTCTACTTTCAATCGAGCTACTTTTATTATTGTGGCGTAAGTAACCATAACACTCGTCAATATCATTGGTTTGGAACTAACAATAAGCCTCCACAATCTTAGTGCATTGAATCTCGTTCGTTTCCCGTACTTACTTGTGATAATTATCTTTGTTTCTTAGAAATAAACTAAATACCTAATAAGTTCACGACTAATCATCACATTTACGGAGTAGGATATACCATGGTCGTACCTGTTACTTGTTTATTTATCATTATTTTTAAAATTCCAGAATTGGGCAGAGATGGAGTTCGCCATAATACAGCTGCTCGTGTTCCTACTATTGGCGGCAGTTGACATCGGCACAGCGGTGTACGACCGCTACTGGGGCGCAGGCGTCACCAATATCGGCTACGTGGCGCATCTAGCGGGCGCGATCGCCGGTACGTACCAGTCCAAAAATAATGGGATATACTGAAGAACTTCATCGGCATCAATAGTAGGGGGGTAGGCTAGTCCAACCAGCCCAACTCCTCAAAGGATCCTATTAAACCTTTGATGTTGAGTAGGACCTCGAGGAAATCTCTTAACACATTCACTGCCAGACAAAAAACGGCGCACTACCCCAGAAACCGGTGGTCTATAGCTGCGTACAAAACAACCCGCCCAGCGGGTTGTCCGGCATCTGAACAAAGTTTACGAGCGCCCACCAGGTGGGTTCCCGGCAGTGAATGTGTTTAAATTCTGAGATGTTTTGCCCTGTATGGAGCCACTCAGCTGAATTTGAGCACCACGTCTCTTCTATCTCCATGACACCTCGACTCAACATAGGGAAGTGTCATCTGAATTAAAAGTATGTTCGTTCAATAGTCCACCATCCTCAATCGGACCTTACCGAGTTGAAGGAGCAACTTTGTGAATCTTCCGATGTCTGTATCCAGCCTGGTTTAGCCAGTGTACTGTGTTCTGAGCGTTCAAAGAAAAGTGAACGTACCTTGCTGAAGGCAGTCTGAGGAATCGGTTTACTGTTACAAAATTCACTTCCTTCCCCAGGTCTCCTAGTCGGCATCGGCGTTCTCCGCAACCTCGAGAAGCGTAAATGGGAGAAACGGCTCTGGTGGGCGGCCGTCATCCTCTACTGCTGCCTCATGCTGGCCGGCATCCTCGCCAACATCTTCTGGGTGGACCACTTCCCTGACACCAAGCTATAGGACCCATAGGCGCAGCTTAAGGTCTTTACCACCCTGTCCTTTAAGTTTTACGAAGGGATATTGACTAAAACGAATAGCCTAGGAGTTCCTGGAACTAGTAAACCTACGGTATTTTGAGTCAGTATACGTTGCTTCATACACGATTTGTGTCAGATATATTTTAGTGCGAAACTACCGTTTTTAAGTGATTTGATTGTAGTGCTAGTTATTCATATGTGAACTCTAAACAGCATGACGAACACTATTAAGTATATCCCAATCTAGCAACGTTCCTGAAAGTAAAATAACGTATTTTAAGTATATTTTACGTTTTGTTTTAAAAAGATTGCAGTCTCTAAAAAAAAAAGTTGCCTTCAAAATAGGGTTGTTTCCATATACAAATCTTAGGGCAGAATTGTACACTGTTGACAGTTAGGCGATCAACAACAAATGACAAATGTCAGTCGACGATACGTATTAGCCGTAATAACCGTATGTAGTTGTGTCAAACCGTAAACTGTGATGTCATACAATTTTCAAAGATCGTTTCGGGCGCGAAAGCATCTGTTAAAATATATTTTGTTCATTTAACATATTTTAAGCCGTTCTATTCTAGAGTATAAGTTGAATTTTAGAACAACGTACATACCTACAAGCGTTTCATAAAATTGGAAACTACCCTATTATCTTCTAAAATATGAATTTGAACTTTATGTGTTCAAGATTGCCTTATGACAATGACCAGTCCTTGACTGTCATTATCAAATATCTAAAATGTATATTTTGGTTAAGATTACCTCTAGTATTAGTATTTAATAGCAATTAGAGAATCACGAAATGTCGTTTATTTATAGACATTTCAAATGGTTAATAATTAAATAGCTGTTTATAGGATGTCAATACATTAAGGTGGTTAACGAAAGGCAATTTCTTATTGTCCTTTCATATTTTATATCTAAAAAGCTTTAATAGTTTGCTAGAATTAAAGTTATCGTTATAATATCGAGACAGAGAGAGTGCCTTATTTAATTTCGATTTTTTTTCTATTGCATTTTGTATGTTTGTACTTGTTTGTTATATTGTTCCTTATATGCTCAATGTTTTGTAAGTGTCTAATATATGATATATAGACGAATAATATCATTAGAAGTCTAGTATATTAAATTTAAAGAGCCTAGTAATGAATGTTGAATAGAAATTGTTCGTACTGCCTGATTTTAGGAGTTTCCGTAAAAACAGGCTACTTTAGAAGCCTGTACAATGAAAAAAGACCCATTATTTGGGCCATAAAGTGTAGTATTTAAGTTTCCATACTGATATATTAACCCTTTGACAGCCACAGACGTCTGTGGACGTCATCGGAGTCTTGCCAAGGACGACCACGGCCGTCAGCTTCGCCAATGCAATAGGGACTAACGCGGGACTCCGTAAAGTTCAATTTTGCTTAAATAATCGCGATCGCCTGGCGTCCGGGGCAGGGCATATTCTTCCGCCGTCTGGCGTTCAAAGGGTTCAGTAACTTACAAAAAAAATGCAGCAGCACACATTTTTTATTTAAATTCACTGTGATTGCACAACTTTCCATAATTTTAGTAGAAAGAGAATTCCGGTATTATATTGTGTTGTATTGGTATTGTAAAGCAAACTTAACATAAAGCGGATCCTTATTTTGTTTCCCTGTGTTGTTCTATTGTCTTTTATACGAAGCTGTGCCTTAGTGTCATATTGAATATAAGTAGGTACGTCTGTTATGTTGTTATTATAGGCAATGGAATTAAACATGTCAAATCAAATATTCCCCTTAAGTATTTGGTTTAGGTCAATATCAAACAAAATATACAATTGGGCCGAGGAAAGCAACTCATACCGATAACTCAAGTAAAAAATATAGCGACATTTTGAATTCTAAAACATATAATTATAGAACAGCGATGATTTAAAATACGTAACGTAGTAAATATTCCTTTGCCCACCAAATTTGCCTGATAATCTTAAAAAAAAAAACGCTTTTTTCTAGCTACAATTTCAAATATTACATATTGACCAAGTGTAAATTGTAGAAAATGTAAAAGAAATAAATTGAAAGGAAGCTTCTATTATTTTACATATAGGATTGTAATGTTTTTGTATATGTATATAAGTCTAAAGTGTATTTTTAAGTTCCTGTATGTCATTTATGTGAATGCACAATAGTAAATTGTGATAAAAATATTTTAAAATAAATGCCATTTATATTTATTTTTTGTCTTTAATAATCAACCGCCCATTTATTTCCTAAAAGCTGGCTTAATAAAACAACAATTCATTTGATCATATTTTAAATACAACCATATTTATTTCTTATATTAATAAAACTTATTATTCATCACAATATACTTCATAAAATTTTAAATAATATCAAAAATACATGTACAGAGCACCAATTAATATATTTAGATTTTTCACAAAATAAAATACTATAAGTTTTTATTGGATTTATTTCTTTAGTCTCCACATCAGGGTACTTTACCGTATGACAACATTTTATTTTTCTACAATATATTAATTATAAACATAAATAAAATATATTTTTTTATTTTTTGGAGATTCTTCAGTAAATTCGTAATTATATTAAATTAGTCATTGACAAAGATAAATAGAAAGCATTTCAAATTATACGATGTAAACGAATTATGTCGATAATATGAAAATAACGTTCGAATGTAAAAACTTTAAACACATGTGCATTAAGAGGGAATATACCACGTGATCGACCATACAAAAAAAAACGTTTTTCCACTTCTTAATATTTTCCATGATTGTTTAATATATTATAATTTTTTCTTTTTTCAAAAAAGCGAAACCTATACACCTAGAATATACTCTGAAGCGATCGACATCAAAATCAAAGCGATTTGTTAAGATTTAGTTGGCGGAAACAGTTTTCTCCCGAAATAGAATTTCATAAAAAATATACCGTTATTTCGTTAGATTCGAAAAGCTATTAAGATAGGGATGTTGGTGGATACTTAAAAAAGGCAATTAATAAATCAAAATAACCCAAAGATTAATTCCACATTGCAGACATAGACGTAGAAATCCGTGTATATGTATTTTTTAAGTATTATTTCTTGTTTGTTATATTCACGCTACTAAAGGTTAATCGATTTGGATATTATTAAATGTCTAATATAACATTCATGATAACGATATCTTCATATATTTATTTGAAATCATAATATCAACTTCAGATATGGATTTCCTACATATAGGTATTTAGATTTATTCCTAAATAATTCGTGATATCAATATTTTAACACTTTATCATATTTTAAACAGTATACTTAAATTAAGAACAATATATTTCGCTAAACTTGTTAAAATAAATGCACAATTAGAATGTATACATAGAAAATATTCAGGCGAAACGACAAAATAGTCGAAACATTAGTACATTTAATGTCATTTAATAAATTCGCGTTATATCATGTTAATTTACAATATAAAATGCATTAGATTTGGAATAAACTTAGTTTTATAGTAAATAGAACATACCAAATAATAAACACGAGAAATAATAAAACTTCTTTCTACAAAAAATACCGATTTCCACATAAAAACTCGTCATCAAAAATTAATAAAATTTTAAATCTTAATTGTTTTAATACTGCTGCGTAAATCGACAGTAATGGAAATAAATAGAGATCTCTCAGTATACATATTTGAAGATGAGCTAAAAATAATTAATTAGAACTATATTTAAAATTAATTAAACTATTATTCACATTGCCTAGGCAGGCTTATCGACGACTTTCATATACTACATTCTGAGTGACAGTAGTTAAATGAAATCTTAAACTGTGTCCATTACATTATGGATATATTTTCTACACTAAGTTTCTTCTGTTTATTGCCATATTAATATATTACATGTAGATTAGCACGTGATGTAAAATGGACCTTAACAACTACTAATTAAGGTAGTATTTTACTTGGCTAATCGTATTTTTTAACTCATTCACTGTCGGGAACCCACCTGGTGGGCGCTCGTGAACTTTATTCAGATGCCGGACAACCCGCTGGGCGGGTTGTTTTGTACGCAGCTATAGACCACCGGTTTCTGGGGTAGTGCGCCGTTTTTTGGTCTGGCAGTGAATGTGTTAACCAATAGTAGCAGAGGCCTATCTTATTAGTAGAATAAAAGTAATATTCGATGTAAAATATTGCTAAAATGTTACCAGTTCTAGTATCCCAAACTTTCATAAAGATAAGAGACATTATTAAACGCCGAGCCATAATTTGAATATGCAGATGATCATAAATAAGGGGGATTTTCCAACTACGATGTCGTTATAAAACTGGATGTTCCATAGAAAACATCGACACCTAACGGTGTCGAAATTTGTTTACTAGTGTAAAAGATAAGTCGGTATTTTACTCAGTCGGCTACACCCCCATGTAAAATAGATCGTAATCCCTTCTAACAAGGCACTGTTTCCTTATTAGTTTATGAGGATCATCATGTTACTTAAATCCGGTGTAAGAGGAATCCTAATACCTCGTAATACATTTCTTTAGTTAATAAAATGTTTCTTTACAGATCGTGTCATTCATGAAGACGTGCGCCTTGACTCGCATTTTCATGTTATTAAAGGTTAGATTTGACAAATCTGCGCGTCATCGTGGATGACACGAACTATACTCGTCGGTTTCTTCATTTAAACTTGGAAGCAAAACATACTTATGTTACTTGTATTATCCGACGTAAAATGGACCCTAAACCCTTACTAATAAGACACAATTTCCTTAGTCGATGAGGTTCTCCACTGGTTTCCATTCGCGGTCGTTCCGCAGCAACACGATCTCCTCTTCGGAATCAGTCTCGGAGGGCGGTACCTCTTCCACGTCGTAGTACGGCTTGTTCACTATTTCTGTAAAAACATTGTTATTTACCAATTATTTACTTATTGATTTCACTACGTATAATTACAAAATGTAGTAATAGTATTTTTCTGATATACCGATTGTAAATCGTAATGACGACCGGTCTGGCCTAGTGGGTAGTAACCCTGCCTATGAAGCCGATGGTCCCGGTTTCAAATCCTGGTAAAAGCATTTATTTGTGTGATGAGCATGGATATTTGTTCCTGAGTCATGGGTGTTTTCTATGTATTTAAGTATTTATAAATATTTATATTATATATATCGTTGTCTAAGTACCCTCAACACAAGCCTTATTGTGCTTACTGTGGGACTTAGTCAATTTGTGTAATAAATAATGTCCTATAATATTTATTTATTTATAATAGAAAGTTTTTCAGACATCATGATTGTATACAATACTAATATAGTCGTAATATAATAGAGAGCTTGTTAGTTGCTGAGTTGCCTAAGTGAGGTACGAGATTGAAAAGCTTGATTATATCACTATTGTATACAATACTTTTTCTACGAGTCATCTAAAATAATACTTTTTATACTACAAAACCTAAATAAATAATAAATATTGGTATCACAGCAGAAAAAAATGTAGTCATACATAATATCTACATAAACCGCGCCCCTTTAGTCTTTACTATGGAAGCGCGGCGGCACGTGAATGGTGAATTTTTTTTATAGTTGACTACAGCGTATCGAAATGAATCTTATAGTTGAGTTTGGAGCACATACATGAAAAGTAAGCAATTATAGTTTGATATACGAAATCTTAATTCAACCATTGCAGTCGACGAGTAGAAAAAATAATAAAAAGTGAAATCCCCTTATTCATAAACGTATGCTAAAGTACTTAACAATCGTTTGTCCCTTTCCATCATACCAATACGTCGGAAAGGGACAAACGATCGTTAGCGGCTTTTCAACTTTAGCACACGTTAATGAATGAGGGAGTATAAGCCTGAATAAGGGTGTATATAAACCTTACAACCTTATTCCTCCGTCCCCATTTCACCATCGGACTACCAGACAATCGGCACTCCGGCATCGCTTCATGGTAGGTATTCCACGAATACGCTCGAAGCGTTTTGCTTTAACATTCCTTATGCGAACTGCCAAGGAGTGGAATGCCCTGCCCGAGTCTGTGTTTCCGTATGAGTACAATCTGGGCTTCAAGGCTAGAGTAAATAGGTATCTCATAGGTAGGCGTGCTCCACCGTAGACCGCATCATCACTTACCATCAGGTGAGATCGTGGTCAAGCGCCTGCCTATCTTTATACACCGTATTTTTATTGAATTCCGTTAACTTCGCGGTAACAGTAAGTACGTTAAAGGAAACCAAATGGCATAGTTAATTTACAAAATATATACATATATATATATGTATTTTTTTTTTTTTTTAAGTTTTTATTTTTATTAAAAGTAATAAAATGTTTCATATAGCGTTGTAGTAACGCGGGCATTACATTTATCTCAACTAACCGATTGAAAACTGAGACATATCAATTTATTTATTTATTTTATTGGTATTCAGGATAACAACAGCCGTAAATATAACTAAACATATAAATGCTTACATAAAAGAAGGCCAATGACAGTCATCCATTAAATTGCAATGTCATGTGGAACACCGATCGTCCGAGATAGTACTTCCGTTTATTAGCAAATGTATGAACTCGTGCTAATCAATATGTAAACAAGCCCTAAGGTAAGTGAACACGCTCGTAAGGGCTTTATCAGATAAAAAATAATTATTGATTATCTCCGAAATGGAGTTAATTAGAATACTAAAGTGTCTTGGAGAAAGTTACTTAATTTAAGCTCAGGGATGCACCCTTCCAATTAATGGAAATAAAAAAAAATAAGCCTACCATATTTCCCGTCGTCCGTGAAGGGCCGCTTCTCGTCGCTGGCGAGCCTCGTGAACAGGTAGTCCCGGCGCGCGCCGCGCCGCCAGCCCGAGCACCACGCGCCCAGCGACACCAGCGCCACGCCCACCACGCCTGCACCAACAACGGCAACCAAATGTTTCTATACGTTCTTACATTACATAATAATAATTATTATTATTAATAAATGACCTAGCCTAAGACCAAAAATAAATAAAGGAAATAATAATAATAAAATTCTTTATTGCACAATACATAAAAAACAGATGAGTACAGAAATTGATAAAATATACACATTGGTAGGTAACAACAGGCGGACTTATCGCTAAACAGCGAAACACCTACCTAGAAACCTACCTACATACCTAGGAAAGTAAAGCAAAATATCTCGGCTTCGGCTCCGCCGACAATTAAATGTGATACGAGGCTTTCTTATTTACTGGTTCGACGGAGCCGGTAAACGGCAACGTTGTTCGGCGCAGTGGATTGAAAGTTGACGCTTTCCGGCCAGAGATAGTTATTTACAATACAAGTGCAGAAAATAAGAAATTCGCAACGAGTGGTGATTAATTAAATCACGACCGAAGGGAGTGTTTTAAATCGACACGAGTTGCGAATTACCTATTCGTACATGTATCGTACAACGTATTACAGTACATATGGCCCTTTAAATGTTCGACACAGTAACGTAATATGCTAATTTTCGCACTAGTGCTTATAAAGTAACACCATATGTACTGTAATAGTACATTACTATAGAGGCCGGGAAACGTAGAGTTGCTGGCCAAGTAGATATATAGAGGTACGCGGCCGGCAACCCCGTTTCTCGCCGAAATATGTATAGTACTTTTCTCAAACTTGCAATTAAAACAAAAAAAAAATTGTCAATTTGTTTTGTGGCGACCTACTCGGCTCGCCACTCTACCAGCGGTGTACAACCTTACGCGCGCCTGCGCGATGCGCCACCGCCGTTGCTTAGCAACGAATATGCACAATAAATCACCGTACCAAGCTAACTGAAGCTAGTTGATGATTGGATACCAAAACGTTGTCACAATTTGACGTTAAAAAACAAAAGAAGGTTGCTTTACAGTCCTAGGTGTGTAAGACAGTATGCAATTCCTTTACATATAGTCTTCACTCATGCCACCTGATATGTGACCAGATTCTATGATTGTATAACAAATTTTATTTGCAATAACATGCATAATAGATATGTACAGTGGTGTTACTATAACTAGCATTGTCCCAAGGATGCTGGCGGCAGTTCCTCGTTGTATCTCTTCGGTCACCAGTTACGTCAACCAGACCTTCGCGATTTTTGCAAAAAACTTGAGCGAGTTTCAACGCCAATCTATGATTATTTTTTTTTGTCAATCCTGTTTTTTGATTTTTTTTCAAAATGTTGAATTTGGCATAAAGTACTTAAGCGCAACGAACTAAGTATTTTTCACTTTTACAGTTTCTAAGCGACGTAAGTGTTTTTTTATAAAAATACACGTCAAGATCACTCATCTTCTTTATTATATTATGCTAAAAACAAGAAGTATACATTGTGGCAAATATTTTTTTTGTTATTTTTGTCTATGATTAAAAGCTTCTTAAAGACCAACCACGTTAGGGCACTAAAATGCCAAAAAAAAGATATGATTCTGTCGTTGACTGTAAATTTGTACAGTAGGTAAATATTTACTGTCGTTAAAATATTTGGGAAGGTCTCTTAAGTCATATTTGGCGTAAAAACACAGGATAAGGAAGTTGCACTCAGCGCCCCATTTGCAAAACCCACCCAGTATATCTCAAACCGTTCAACTTAAAAGTTTACCAAATACCTCGCTAGATGGCGTTGGAAACCATTTAGAACTAGCTAACGGTTGTCTTTCTCAGTTTCTAGGGGATTCCTACCGACATAGAATTCATTAATACGAGACACTTACCAAGTGCCGTATGCTTGTTTGTATCTATTTTTGAGCGCTCGTTCGTACTTAGATTACGGATTGAGCGAAATATGTACTGTAAATTAATAGAGTATCGTAATAGGGAGAATTACTGCAATGTTCTGCCGCCAGAGTGCAGCACGCACCGTAGTAAACCAGAGTAACTTATACATACTGTACCTAAACTGTTTTTTAACAAGTTTTCACATAATAAAATATGACATTGATGCATCAAGGCGGTTTGTTTACAAAGGGCTTACCGGTAAACAAGAAAATCTAAATTTAGTTATCTGCGTCTTTATCGCTCGAATATGCAAGAGTGATAGAGAGGTTAGATAACAACATTTCGATTTTCTTGTTTCACGGTAGACCACCAGATTTTGATGGATTGTGGTAGTGGCGCCCCCTATGCAGAGGTTCGCGTAATATTCCCTATTCTAGTCCACGGCACGTAAGTAAAACCGACGTGGCCGCTACTGCGCCCACTTGAGTAAAAGAGTAAAATCCTTATCATTATTTTGGCTTATAATTTTTTTATAGGTAGGTATTTATTTAAGTTATAATGTAATGAAACATGACTGTATTTAATTTTAGATATATTTTAATTAAACTGCTGCGCATGTTTTCCTTACGTGCTCCGGATACTTTTACTTTGCGGTTACCGTTTTAATTATATACTTGATGATTTTTGTAAGCAGTTATTTTGCCACGTTATGGCTAAATACAGCCAGCATCAAATACAATATTTTTTTTATAACTTGCAATATTTTATGACGTAAATATATAGGTATATAAGTACATACTAAGCGACTTTTACTAAACGACCAACACCGAAATCGCAAAAAAAATTACTCGTCCATACAAAATGTCATCATGAAACTAGTTAGAATGTATGAAACAGGCAACTTTTTTCGTGATTTCAGGGTTGGTCTCATAGTAAAAGTAGCTCATTAAGATGAATATATATATATATATTTACATCGTAAAATATTGCAGGTTGTAACGCAAACTTTCCCAAATACATCAATAGGCTTCTTCAACTAGATGGCGCTAGTAGTCCTCGATATCAATGTAAACAATGACCATATTTGACCTTTTCCATAGTTTAAAAATTCCGACACCTAGAGTTTTGTGTTGCCTAGATTTTTATGAAAACTATACCAATATGTCAATCAAGATTAGTAAAACCTAGTCAACTCATATGTATAGTTCAATCACTTGCACAGAGATGGCGCTAGTATGCCCATTATAACTAGCTCCTGAAACCGGATAATTTTATAATTTTTAGAGATGCAACGAATAGTGGCTTGGCCGAATACCGAATATTCAGCGGAGCCATCGGCCGAATAGCCGAATAACCGGCAAGAAGTTTTACCTAAAATGAAGTAAATTCGAACGCGCGCGTGCATGCGCTGTGCAAGTTGCAACTTATTTCTCGCTGTAGGCAGTCTTTGATAGAAATTGCGCTTATTTTGCACGACATTGCGGTGCGTTAGATTTCGTCGTGTGTGTAAAAAAAAATTGTATTATTTTTCTCATCTTTTTGTATTACTATCTATGAATATAAAGGTAGTCTGACTTGTAGTTTGTTACTTTTTATACCCCTTGTTTGCCGTTATCTACGTGTTAACGTACAATTCGGTATTCGGCCGAATACTATGCCACTATTCGGTATTCGGACGAATAGTGAAATTGTGGCCGAATAGTCGTTGCATCTCTAATTATTTTATTTATTTGGAGCATTGGCAACTGAAACCGGAATAAAATACAGTACATAATGTAACATATGTTCCTATAAATATATAGGTAGGTGTACCCAAAAAGTTTAATACTGAGTAGGCCGTCCAGTGGCGCCCTCATTAGGGGAATTGTGTTTTCTAATTAAATAATTAATTTCTGTATCCTTATAGGGAGCGTGCATGAACTATAGGAGGCAGCACAGGAGCCGTCAGATTTTTGGCGCGATCCGTATATGTGACGTTTATTGTTCCGATGTAGCCCAAAAGATGGCAGAACCTACTAGGCACAAGAAAACACGGGACGTGTAAATGTACATGTTTATGGTTCCGATTCAGGCCACAAGATGGCAGACCCTCCAACGCGCACGGTCCCTATTTTGTATGGTTTCGTGACTTAAGGTGATTAATATTGAGTTATCATTCTAATTATCTAACCTTGAGTGTGGGTAACGTATACATATTTTTTTTTATCGGCTTATTGAGGGATTGATTGTTTACCACCAACATGGTATATAATGTTTACATGGTATAAAAGTAGCCAATTTCTTTTGATCTTTAGTTTAGTCATCACCTTACGGTAAAGCCGCAATAAGCTCGGTCGCATTATTATTTATTATCAATTGTCGTTATGCCTGTCACTTTCACACATACTTGTTAGAACGTGACAGGCATAGTGAAATAAAAATGCAACCGTGCTACAGCCCCAGAAAAATAAAAAAAACAGCTCAGTAGGGCAAAGATGATCGGCTATTTATCATCTGTCACCATGCCTGTCACGTTCTAACAAGTATGTAAGTGCGAAAGTGACGGGCATAGTGACAAGCGATAAAAATAGAATTATGCTGCCACTGCTGGGGGCGTTAAATTAGCAATAATTATAGCAACACTAATTATGATCATAGAGAAATAAGTAAGCATAGAGTGCTCACAAGTAGCTTTCAGCAATATGGCGACTTTTTTTTTTTTCTTGGTCGGGGTTTCTGATGTTCTTACCGGCAACCATGACGAAAACGAGGCGAGACATGCCGAGGACTTTGTCGTCTGATTCCAGCTTGAAGAGCACCTTGGGGGTCATGTTCTCATCCTTGTTCACCTGGAAAATACATTTTTAATCTCAAATACACGATACTTGTAGACGGTATTAGAAGCGATAGATGTCGCGCCCGAAATCTACTCGCGCCCCCGCGTCGTCGGTTGGCCAAAGCCCGAGCATCTCTCAGCGTCTTCGGGCCCAAATGCGGGAATGCGTGTTCGACACAGTAACGTAATATGCTACTTCTCGCACTAGTGCTATAAAGTAGCCCCATATGTACTGTAAAAGAAATATTAAGTCATATTTTAGTTTTGGTTTGATTATAGTTTTTATTATTAATTCTTATAATTATTTTAAATCATAATTGTATTTCTTTGTGATCATTTGAATAAATTCAAAATTACTAATGTTTTTAAATTCGCTAAAAAAATCGGTTGATATAAATAATTATATAATCATATTTCCTTTTCGTTGTGGTATTGGTCAATTTAAGGAAAAACGTAAAGTATAATTAACATTTATGCAAACCAAATTGCATGTTTGCGGTTTCGCTAATTAATATTTTAGTACCTACAATTATATGTATTATATTGTACTGAAAAAATAATTATAGACATGGGTGAACAGGCGGGTCCACACATAGCGAGCGAGCGAGCATGTCTACACTGGCCGGTTACACTGTGTGGACCGGGCTAGTCAACATTTTTTTGTCTTTTGCAAGAATTGCTCTTAATCATTATTTGTTCAACTTTTGTAAGGTATAACATGGTCCAAATGAAACAAGATCCTCAATAATCAATATATATGCCAGATCCGGCAGAAATAAAAATACGTCAAATTTTATTAACAAATAACGAAATATTAGCTAAACTTACCATAATGTGGCTCTGTCTAGAGATATATGCGTCCTTCTCAGCGGTTATAAGCACCGGTAGACCGACTACCAATCGACCATTCACTGGTGTTGATAGCCACAGGGTTGATCCGTACCAAAATGGTACAAAAGGAACCCTTATGGTGCGACTCTGTCCATTCGTCCGTCTGTCCGTCTGTCTGTCTGTCTGTCAATCGTTAAATATTTCGAGAACCACTTAAGCTATCGATTTGAAATTTGGAATAGTTATGAACAACGCTAACCCAGACACATTGTTTTTTTTTTATTAATTATGGGAAATGCCCAATATGAAGAGGGGGCAAAATTTCAAAGTCTAGTGACTAGGTCAAGTGGGGTATCATTTGAAAGAGCTCAAATTGTACATTCCAAAACATTTTTATTTTCATAGAGAACAAAAATTGATTTATGAAGGAAAATGTAAAATAAAATACCGTCCCCCTCCTTATCTCCGGAGTTTTCCGACGAAAAATTATTAAATTTTTACACAATATTAACATTACTATAAATTTAACAGGAAAAATATAATTGGACTTCTATCTTAGTAACTTTTTTTTTACTAACGAAAAACTGTTCCGAATTCAGTTTGCAATTTAATCAACTTTACATGTGTTTATTACACCTGAAATTTCTATGCGATTACATTTAATACACCTTTTTTCAAATAAAAGATCAATTTTTGAATTCGGTTCACATGATAGAGAATTATCCTCGAAAAACCAACATACATCGCGCAAATTAGCTAGACATTTTGCCGATAGATGGCGTTGTACACAAAAATACTTAGTATAGGTCCTTCTCTTCAAGTCTTTCGCCTTTTTAGTTACACGAGATAATTCAAAGTTATCCTCGGTGCGCGAGTAAAACGAACTCGCACTTGACCGGTTTTTATTTAGAATCATCCATACTACTTGCATTTCTAACAGATTGTCGCCAGAAGTCTCAATACAAAGATAGTTAACTTACCATAATGTGTCTCTGTCTAGAGATATATCCGTCCTTCTCAGCGGTCATAAGCACTTCTCTGCCCATATAGGTCACCGGTAGAGTGACTACGAATCGACCATTAGCATCACTTGTATTGGTAGCCACGGGATCGACCAGCTTTTTAGTGCCCAGCGGGTACACTAGTAGCTTAGCTGTGTTTAGTGGTACGCTGTTTTGGTCGAGGGCTAGACCTGAAACATGTAGATTCAAAGTTAGCATTTTTTTTTTTTATGACTAGCCATATTCTGAGATATTAAAATGTAGCCTATACAACTTTTACAGCAATATACAATGCTAAATTCGCAAAAATTTAACACTTTCACAGAAAACATCGACGTATGGTATAACCTCATGTAGGTAACTTCCCAGAGAATGTGGAAAAATCAACCTGCACATGTCGATCTATGTCGCTTTATGATCGCCTTGTGGATTATAGTTACATTCATAGTGTAATGTCATATGGTATTCTAGTTTGGGGCAAAAAAAGGACACAGATTATATTTGTCTTACAAAAGAGAGCAATTCGTTCTATATCATTAAGAGAACTTAATTTATTAAGAAGAAATTAATATTTTAACCGTAGCTACCCAATTTATCTATGATAGTATTATTTATGTTGTTAAGAATCTAGACTCCTTCACTAAAAATTGTAATGTCCATAACTATACCACTAGAAATAAAAATAAGCGTGCTATCAGAAAGTTTCGTGTCCGCAAAGTACAAGTCATTCGTTGGGCAATGCATTCATTATTATAACAAGTTACCGGACGATGCTTTAAGATTACCCTTGCCAGCTCTTAAGAATTACTTAAAAAAGTCATTGATGTTGAAGGCTTATTACAGAGTCGAGGACTACTTGACAGGCAAACATACATGGTTCAAACCATAAACTGCAATAAAATAAAGTAGAATTAAAAATCATTGTTTTATATGTAGAGTTATAGGTGACACAGCTCGGGTAATTAAGCAAATCAAAAATTGTATGTAGGTAATTCATAGCAATCAGTCAGATTTAAAATATATTCTCATTTCTTTTATTAATATTATTTTCTTTTCCTTTTGTAAGAATTCGATATGTTTTCTGAAAGAGCTACTATTTGTATGATTTGATGTACATATACACTTTTAAATCAAAATTCCACTAAGAAAAGTAGCTACTGTATTTAATTGCATGATTTCTATAGTAATTTAAATTGTATTTTTCTTATTTCATCTATATTAATAGGGAGCATTACTGCAATGTTCTGTCGCCAGAGTGCAGCACTAGCACCTTTCATAAACCATAAAGTAACTTATACATACTGTGCCTTAAACTGTTTTTTGACAAGTTTTTGCAGATAATAAAATATGACCTTGATGCATCAAGGGGGTTTTTCACAAAGGGACACCTTCAGAGCATGGACAGACATAAAACACCCCGTATAAAAGAAAATGATGCGGCCAAAATATGAAAAAAGCGGCCAAGTCAGTGAAATCTACATTTCATGTTGTTTTGTTTAAATTTCACTGCAACGGACAAGACTCGAACTTGGTGCCTTTCGGAACAACAGTCAGACCGCTCTTAACCAACTGTGCTACTGAAGCTTACCAGAAGCTTTCCAATCTCTTTTGTTTACACGCCTTAAGCGCATACATTGGAGTATCGCTCGCAGACGTATTTGCTAAATGAAAATTAGTTAAAAAAAGTCAATAATACCGCTGCATTCCGTGGCAGCTTTTGTTACGCTGCCACGAAGTGCTGGAATAATCTTCCGCCACCAATCCGACAGAGCAGTACTAATTAACCAATTAGCTCAATACGTTTCACGTTAAATCAATACTAAAAGCGTACCTAATGGACCAACAAAGCTTTGCTGCCTGAAGCTATATATAAAATAAAACCTTTCGTCCTCTTTTTCCAGATGTCGTCAATGTTATTTATTACCTATATAGATATATAAAATTGATGTATAAATTTTTTTCAAACTTAATTTAGTAACGTCGTTCACAACGTGTCGCGCACACCCCGCTGGCTCCACATAAAACCAACGACCACGCTAGTCATGTCAGCTGCATTGCTGAATGGAGACCATTTCGGCTTCACGCCTCTGTTTCTACTATTTTAGTCTTGTATTTGCTATGTGTTATCTGTATGCCTATGGATGTGTTATCTGAATAAATGATTTCTATCTATCTATCTAAATGTTACCTGAAATATAGACCAAGTTGGGGTCATTGTACAAGTCGGTGTCGTCGAACGTGCCTCCCGGCAGCTCGCTGTTGGCACGGTGCAGTATAATGTCTTTCTGTTTCACTTCGCCTTCGATGATCCGCCATGTCAACGCCTGTTGGTTCAAAATAATTGTTTCTGTTATGTGTGTTGGGATAATCCACTTTACAAAGATATTATATCATTATAAAGTTGTATCTATGTCTGATATTTTTTTAAGATTAAGGAGGCAAATGAGTAGACCAGTCGCTTTTACCGTCGCCCATGGACAATCGGAACACCGGAGGAGTCGTAAGTACATTGCCGGCATTTAAGGGAGTAAGCTCTTTCCTTGAAGGTCGTATCGGTCCGGAAACAGCGCAGGCGACAGTTAATTTCACAGTTTAGCTTTGCAAGGCAGGAAGTTTCTGGAGAAAAGGACAGTCGAGGACTGCCAACCCCCATTTGAATGGTGAAGATGGAAATGATGTCGCGTAGAGCGATGGCGGAAAGAAGCCGCAGGGATTAATGCGAACAATTCTTCGGAGCGCTTCCCGGTAGACATGCGGCAAAAAATGCAGAGCGAGACTACATCTCTACGCAGCGCCAAGGAGTCAGGCCGACCTTAAATATGCTGGCAGTCGATAATTCTAGTCAGAGTTAAAGTTGTATGATAATAATAAATATTGAATTTGATTGTTTTACCTGGTCCACGTATCCCCTGGCGGACACGACGGCCTGGTACTCGCCGGGCGGGAGCGAGGCGCGGTAGTGCGCCGCGTTGCGGCTGGCGCGGTAGGCGCGGGGGAAGTGTTCACAATTACCTGGTCCACGTATCCCCTGGCGGACACGACGGCCTGGTACTCGCCGGGCGGGAGCGAGGCGCGGTAGTGCGCCGCGTTGCGGCTGGCGCGGTAGGCGCGGGGGAAGTGTTCACAATTACCTGGTCCACGTATCCCCTGGCGGACACGACGGCCTGGTACTCGCCGGGCGGGAGCGAGGCGCGGTAGTGCGCCGCGTTGCGGCTGGCGCGGTAGGCGCGGGGGAAGTGTTCACAATTACCTGGTCCACGTATCCCCTGGCGGACACGACGGCCTGGTACTCGCCGGGCGGGAGCGAGGCGCGGTAGTGCGCCGCGTTGCGGCTGGCGCGGTAGGCGCGGGGGAAGTGTTCACAATTACCTGGTCCACGTATCCCCTGGCGGACACGACGGCCTGGTACTCGCCGGGCGGGAGCGAGGCGCGGTAGTGCGCCGCGTTGCGGCTGGCGCGGTAGGCGCGGGGGAAGTGTTCACAATTACCTGGTCCACGTATCCCCTGGCGGACACGACGGCCTGGTACTCGCCGGGCGGGAGCGAGGCGCGGTAGTGCGCCGCGTTGCGGCTGGCGCGGTAGGCGCGGGGGAAGTGTTCACAATTACCTGGTCCACGTATCCCCTGGCGGACACGACGGCCTGGTACTCGCCGGGCGGGAGCGAGGCGCGGTAGTGCGCCGCGTTGCGGCTGGCGCGGTAGGCGCGGGGGAAGTGTTCACAATTACCTGGTCCACGTATCCCCTGGCGGACACGACGGCCTGGTACTCGCCGGGCGGGAGCGAGGCGCGGTAGTGCGCCGCGTTGCGGCTGGCGCGGTAGGCGCGGGGGAAGTGTTCACAATTACCTGGTCCACGTATCCCCTGGCGGACACGACGGCCTGGTACTCGCCGGGCGGGAGCGAGGCGCGGTAGTGCGCCGCGTTGCGGCTGGCGCGGTAGGCGCGGGGGAAGTGTTCACAATTACCTGGTCCACGTATCCCCTGGCGGACACGACGGCCTGGTACTCGCCGGGCGGGAGCGAGGCGCGGTAGTGCGCCGCGTTGCGGCTGGCGCGGTAGGCGCGGGGGAAGTGTTCACAATTACCTGGTCCACGTATCCCCTGGCGGACACGACGGCCTGGTACTCGCCGGGCGGGAGCGAGGCGCGGTAGTGCGCCGCGTTGCGGCTGGCGCGGTAGGCGCGGGGGAAGTGTTCACAATTACCTGGTCCACGTATCCCCTGGCGGACACGACGGCCTGGTACTCGCCGGGCGGGAGCGAGGCGCGGTAGTGCGCCGCGTTGCGGCTGGCGCGGTAGGCGCGGGGGAAGTGTTCACAATTACCTGGTCCACGTATCCCCTGGCGGACACGACGGCCTGGTACTCGCCGGGCGGGAGCGAGGCGCGGTAGTGCGCCGCGTTGCGGCTGGCGCGGTAGGCGCGGGGGAAGTGTTCACAATTACCTGGTCCACGTATCCCCTGGCGGACACGACGGCCTGGTACTCGCCGGGCGGGAGCGAGGCGCGGTAGTGCGCCGCGTTGCGGCTGGCGCGGTAGGCGCGGGGGAAGTCGTTCACAACGATGGACGCGTCGCGGACCGGCCCGCCGCTCTCACTTTTGATGTAGCCCTGGATACCTAACAGAAAAAATACACTTTATTTTTATAAATAAATAAATAATTTGGGAACAATCTTACACAAATCGACCTAACCCCAAACTAAGCACAGCTTGTACTATAGGTACTAGGCGCCGATATACATACGTTTATAGATAAATACATACTTATATACATTGAAGACACCCATGACTCAATAACAAATATCTGTGTTCACCGCACAAATAAATGCCCTTAGCGAGAATTGTACCCGGGACCATCGATTTCATAAGCAGGGTCACTACCCACTAGACCAGACCGGCCGTCAAATATGTTTGCGTTGTTGAAATTTATCATGAAATCTCGCTAATGTCAACTGCCAAACTGAAAATGTAGATGTACCTACTAAAGATGTAGGATATCAAAATGTATTTAGCTATTCCCTCTCAATTATAAAATAATCAAATATACTATAAAAATAAAAATGGGATTGTACAACTTTTCTATAAATAATAATTATTTATTAAACCCTTAACTGCCACGTACGCTAAGTCGAGTCGGCAAAGCGATTCTGAATTCGAATAAAAAAAAATTCAATGTCCTCATACTCCACCTCCACTGTTCAAGCGTACTTGTGGCTAAGTTTACTTGGATAAAAGTATATTTTGAATTGAATACTCTTTACTGGCAAAACTCAAACCGTGGGAGTTAAAAAATATATTTATAATCATAAGTTTATGGTTTACCTGTATTAGCCAACTCGACGAATTTCATGATGCCGCGCAAGTTGCTTTTCCAAACGTAAGCTATATCGCTTTCGCTCGGCATCTTGCAGCAGCTGAGTCCCAGCGATACCACCGGCGTATTGTACCTTTAAATAAGTTTTTTGACAAAAATTACATTTATGATACAGGCTTTTATCGCTAACTTTTCTTTCAACAGGTCTTTCAACAATACTTGTCGATGTCTAACAAACAAAAACATTGGTTGCGTTGTTGTTTTATCACAAATATCCTATGGCCAACTCCTGAGTCCATTACTATTCTTTAGATCAGCTCGATTGTTATTGGATTGTCACCCAACTAACATACAGTAACGGCCAATAATACAAGGTGTCCACGAGGAACCCGAGACATTTAGCCAGGCATTTCTGAGGCTAAAAGCTTATTTTCTTTTCGTATTTTGGTATGTATTTGTACATAAAAAGGGGTTGGTATCATAACAGCTGGATCTCAAAATGACCGGTCGTGCATGAGGACGGGATCGCAAAATGAACACAATTGCAGAAAGCCTATATCTCAAAGTAACATGGTAGCAAAACGACTATCTTGCTAAAAGGTCGTCGTCTCAGAATGGTTAATTATGAAAACTACTAGATCGCAAAACGACCACCTCGTGGAACGTCTACATCTTTAAATGCACAAGCTCGAAGCTGGGGTGGTTATAGTAGCGTTACCTCGTTTTTCACGTAAAATAGGCATAGTGGTTGTCGATTTGCGGAAAATGCAAAGCATAACTAATTGTAAGTGATGATATGATATGGTATGATATCTATGAATATATGATGATAATAGATAGAGACAGACTCTCACCTCTCGCACAGCACATCGAGTAAGTTCCCGTGGTTGGAGGGCGTGTTTCGGCATTCGTATTTGTCCATGGGTGTTCTGTTGTCCTGGTATTTTTGGGCGAACTGCTCGAATAGACGGCGAGACAAGTCAGGGTACGCTACGTCTTCCGTACCTGGAATAACAAGTTTTATATTGATTTTCACATTTCTACAACCTAGCGTTTTCCCAGCCTAGCGCCAGGGTCCGCTATCCTACTCAATCTTCTCTACTTTGCCCGGTCCTCGGCCTCAGGTGTGAGATTGCTATCTTTCATACAAGGGTTACATGCGTGGTTCCGACCCTTTAAAAATCTGTACACTCCTTTTTTTGAAAAACTCCATACTGTAGCCCCTCGGAAAAACGTCGGCAGGGAGCTCATTCCACAGCCGGAGCGTCTGCGGGAGGAAATTCGTCTTAAACCGCACAGTAAGCGACCATTTAGGATCTAGGGTGTGAGGATGGACACCCTGCCGACTCGAGCCATAAAAAAAACCCTCTTCCCTGCAAGCATAGGGTTTCTAACGACTTCCGCTCTTATTGCACAATATCCTATTACTAGCAAGGACTGCAGAACTAATATCAGGTGAGGCTTGGGCTGGTGGCTGGTGGAGTGTAAAAAGTTCATGTGTTTTAGGGTTCCGTATCCAAAGGGTAAATCGGGACCCTTTAACTAAGACAAGTCCGTCCGTCTATCACCAGGCTGTATCTCATGATACAGTTGAAATTTTCACAGATGATGTATTTTTGTTGCAGCTATAACAACAAATACTAAAAAGTACGGAACACTCGGCGGGCGAGTTCGACTCGCACTTGTCCGTTTTTTTTATTGGATAACGGAAAGCATTTGACCACAATTTCACCTCGTAAGTGCTTACATATTAGCTCAATTATACTCTTTATTTAATCGTATGGCGTATAAACATAAACATTTCAAAAATATATAGCTAAATAAAATAATTATAAATCTACATTCAGGGTCTCAAGCCACGAGATTGCGTCTGGTGTTAATTTAAACAGATCTTCCGGAGGGCCTGGAAAAGAGTGCAAAGGGCAGCGCTGTATAATATGCTCGATGGTTTGAACCTCTTCACCACAGTCGCAGAGCGCAGAGTCCCGCCAGCCCCATTTATGGCGAAAATAGTTACAGCGCCCGTGACCTGTCCTCAGTCTGTTTACACGACACCAGAGCTTTCGTGACAGGCCAAAACCGTCTGGTTTCGCTGTGGGATCTATGGCTTGTAGGGTAGTTCCAGCAGTAATTTTGCTCCACTCGTACTTCCAGCTCTGTCTGACGTCAAAATTCCTCAGTTTTTGGACTGTGATGCATGCTGGGTGGCGAGACTTAAGGCGTTGGGGTGGGGGGTGGCAGAAGGGCTGGTGGCAAGGTAGAGAATGTTGCGCTTGTATTTTTGCCGCTTCTCTGTTTAGCGCTTGCAGTCTCCGTAGATGCGGCGGGGCAATATGGCTGAATTCTACTCTTGCTTGACTCGACGGTGGTCGCATAAATATGTATATTTTATATATACCTGAAGACAGATCCAACACGATGTCGTATTTCTCAGCCTTGAGGAGATCAACAAAGGCCTTCTCTCGTGTATAGTTAGTCAATGGACTTAGATTAGTTTTGGTGATATAGTGGTACAGGCTATCGCCGAACTCTTCTTCTAGAGGAGATAACTGGAAGAACAAATCAAAAAGTTATATGATTGACAATGAGTGCGGAGTTTCCAAAGAATTGGAATATTTTACGAAAATTTCGGGAAATTAGCACAAGATAGGAACTTTTCACTTTGGCAATTGAAAATTCGTCCTCCACATAATAATTTGCTAAAAAAAATCAATCTCAAAGTTTTTCTATGGACATATTGATAGGTATGATTCATTTATCGTTTTCTTTAAATTAAAACTACTACTTTGTTACCATTACGACTTTGTTAGCATTATCATAGTGACATCTTGGTTGTTATTTTTAGTTGGTGGCTCATTAGGGGAAGGTATGGCTAATTGTTAGAGGAAAAACAGTGAAATCTCGATAATCCGGCACTTAAAGCGTCCGGTACATCTAGTAATGCGGCACTTCGATGGTCCGGTACATCTAGTAATCCAGCACTAAAATAGAAGTGCTAGTGATCATTCTATGTCAAGTTTACGCTTACATTATCACACTGCCTTCTCTTAAAAAGTGGCTAACCTCCTGATAACGGTCGAATTTCCTTTGAACTTAATTTTAGTGTAGTGTATTTATACCACGTACTTAAAAATATCCTTTAAAAATATGCATTCTTGCTCCAGTTTTCTACTAATCCGGCTCTCTTGTGTGCCGGATCAACGGGATTGTACTGTAATGTAAAAAGCTACCTGGCATTGTTCCCCGCTAAACCCACGCAGTATTTTCTCATACAACGGATCCAGGTTAGGTATAAAGTGCAGCACAGCGTTCTCAAGCAGTCGTTTATGTCTGGGTTCGCCGAGCGAATACGCTGTTGCTATGTGGCGGGCGAAGTTAAGGAGCATTTCTTGTCCGACAGCGTGGGAGGCGTAGAGGTTGCTGATTAGAGCCATGTGGAGCTTCGTTTCTTCGGGCGAGCCGACCTGAAAGTATTTACAAAATTAGAAATTGAAATAGAATAGAAAGTGCATGGGAAGTTGAAGCTGTGAAATATTTTAGATTTCTTCAAATATTTTTGTTTTACAGACTAATCGATCTTTGGTGCGGTGCTCAGAAGATCTTTCAATATCGTTAGTGTTCATGACACATCAAATGTCATTCAAAAATCTATTCATACGTTTGTGATCGACCGACCAGATTGATTGCTTGTCAATTTTCCCTCTCACTCAAATCAATCAGCTCTCTGAATGTATAGCGAAGGTACTCTTGTCACCGTCGCGAGTGGTTCTTTTTACGTGTGAACTTATTAATTGTACGTGTGAATGAAATAATCAGTGTGCTTTAAAGACTTGTTTGTAATTCGATAACCATCATCCACGCCCGATCAGTTGGAGCTGGACATGGTGGATACCTTCAGGTCTGTGCAGCGGAAGCCAGTCTTCAAACAACGCTGGACGAAGCGCTAGTGCAACTACGTCACCGGGTTGCAGGGAGGTTTGGTTTTCTGGTGGCCCATGAGGTGAAGGAAACTAAAAGAAGGATAAGAGAGGACACTTACCGCCAGCTCGGCGTACAGCTCGAGGGTGGAGTGGTGCCGTGTGTGCTGCATGTTGTCTAGCATCTCTTACCTTGTCGGTCATCTTGAGCTGGTGCAGCGAGGCGGTGAGCAGGCTGTCCCCGGACCGGAACTCCGCAATGTCCGGGAACTTGTTCTCCAGCTCCGCCAGCTCGGCGTACAGCTTGAGGGTGGAGTGGTACCGTGTATGCTGCATGTTGTCTAGCATCTCTTACCTTGTCGGTCATCTTGAGCTGGTGCAGCGAGGCGGTGAGCAGGCTGTCCCCGGACCGGAACTCCGCAATGTCCGGGAACTTGTTCTCCAGCTCCGCCAGCTCGGCGTACAGCTTGAGGGTGGAGTGGTACCGTGTATGCTGCATGTTGTCTAGCATCTCTTACCTTGTCGGTCATCTTGAGCTGGTGCAGCGAGGCGGTGAGCAGGCTGTCCCCGGACCGGAACTCCGCAATGTCCGGGAACTTGTTCTCCAGCTCCGCCAGCTCGGCGTACAGCTTGAGGGTGGAGTGGTACCGTGTATGCTGCATGTTGTCTAGCATCTCTTACCTTGTCGGTCATCTTGAGCTGGTGCAGCGAGGCGGTGAGCAGGCTGTCCCCGGACCGGAACTCCGCAATGTCCGGGAACTTGTTCTCCAGCTCCGCCAGCTCGGCGTACAGCTTGAGGGTGGAGTGGTACCATGTATGCTGCATGTTGTCTAGCATCTCTTACCTTGTCGGTCATCTTGAGCTGGTGCAGCGAGGCGGTGAGCAGGCTGTCCCCGGACCGGAACTCCGCAATGTCCGGGAACTTGTTCTCCAGCTCCGCCAGCTCGGCGTACAGCTTGAGGGTGGAGTGGTACCGTGTATGCTGCATGTTGTCTAGCATCTCTTACCTTGTCGGTCATCTTGAGCTGGTGCAGCGAGGCGGTGAGCAGGCTGTCCCCGGACCGGAACTCCGCAATGTCCGGGAACTTGTTCTCCAGCTCCGCCAGCTCGGCGTACAGCTTGAGGGTGGAGTGGTACCGTGTATGCTGCATGTTGTCTAGCATCTCTTACCTTGTCGGTCATCTTGAGCTGGTGCAGCGAGGCGGTGAGCAGGCTGTCCCCGGACCGGAACTCCGCAATGTCCGGGAACTTGTTCTCCAGCTCCGCCAGCTCGGCGTACAGCTTGAGGGTGGAGTGGTACCGTGTATGCTGCATGTTGTCTAGCATCTCTTACCTTGTCGGTCATCTTGAGCTGGTGCAGCGAGGCGGTGAGCAGGCTGTCCCCGGACCGGAACTCCGCAATGTCCGGGAACTTGTTCTCCAGCTCCGCCAGCTCGGCGTACAGCTTGAGGGTGGAGTGGTACCGTGTATGCTGCATGTTGTCTAGCATCTCTTACCTTGTCGGTCATCTTGAGCTGGTGCAGCGAGGCGGTGAGCAGGCTGTCCCCGGACCGGAACTCCGCAATGTCCGGGAACTTGTTCTCCAGCTCCGCCAGCTCGGCGTACAGCTTGAGGGTGGAGTGGTACCGTGTATGCTGCATGTTGTCTAGCATCTCTTACCTTGTCGGTCATCTTGAGCTGGTGCAGCGAGGCGGTGAGCAGGCTGTCCCCGGACCGGAACTCCGCAATGTCCGGGAACTTGTTCTCCAGCTCCGCCAGCTCGGCGTACAGCTTGAGGGTGGAGTGGTACCGTGTATGCTGCATGTTGTCTAGCATCTCTTACCTTGTCGGTCATCTTGAGCTGGTGCAGCGAGGCGGTGAGCAGGCTGTCCCCGGACCGGAACTCCGCAATGTCCGGGAACTTGTTCTCCAGCTCCGCCAGCTCGGCGTACAGCTTGAGGGTGGAGTGGTACCGTGTATGCTGCATGTTGTCTAGCATCTCTTACCTTGTCGGTCATCTTGAGCTGGTGCAGCGAGGCGGTGAGCAGGCTGTCCCCGGACCGGAACTCCGCAATGTCCGGGAACTTGTTCTCCAGCTCCGCCAGCTCGGCGTACAGCTTGAGGGTGGAGTGGTACCGTGTATGCTGCATGTTGTCTAGCATCTCTTACCTTGTCGGTCATCTTGAGCTGGTGCAGCGAGGCGGTGAGCAGGCTGTCCCCGGACCGGAACTCCGCAATGTCCGGGAACTTGTTCTCTAGCTCCGCCAGCTCGGCGTACAGCTCGAGAGTGGAGTGGTACCGCGTGTGCATTATATTGTCTAGCACGCTGTCGGGTTCGGAACATCATAATAAATACATCAGTATGACAAAATAGAAAAAAAATGTAAAACCCTAAGCAACGAGCGACTGAGTGTAAAAAAGTTGTATAGTCTAAGAAAGTCGTGTCCCGATTTCGCCAACTGAAGTGAAGACCCAAGACCAAGAAGACCAAGAAGACCAAGACATGTACGGCGCCATATGATTTACGGTAACTAGGTTGTTATTGTCAATGTCAACGAGCTGTCAAAGTTACCACATGGTTCGCACGGAGCGGTACATCATCTACAACGACAAGTTTTTTTTTCTTAGACTTAACAACAGTTTTAGAATTAATATCTTGGTCTTTAGCTAAGGTCGCAATTGTCACAAATTATGAATCAACTAATTTTCACAACCTAAGCTTTCGTACACTCCCACTTTAAACTAGCTAAGAAATTTATGAATTCTTACATTCATAATTTTGCTTTATTATTAAAATTTATAGTAGTAATATAAATATTATCCAAAAAAAAAACATTTTCTACACTTGGTAGAGTTACTAGTTTAATCTAAAAATTAAAGAAATATTTAAATATAACTTCACATCGATGGCATCGTAGAACTTTGAGATAATTTAAAATTTATTTTTTTAGAAGAATATGATAGAACCAATAATTGTTAGTAAGATTAGACAGTTAATAAAATAAATAATACATGTGATGCGTGCATACATATTTATTGATTAACATACAAGCGGTGCGTCTACTTATATAAGTGCGTAAAACATATGTAAGTGATGAATAAGTATTATAAGTTTAATAAAAGATAAAATGGTCATCAATTGGTCATCAAATAGGAAAATTACGTATCTTAAAAGCTTAAATGTATTAATCACAAGTATCAAGATTTAGGTTTCGGAAATGGTTTTGAACTCTATCACTCCCATTCACTGAAAAGATACAGCCAAGGTATTAAGCATCGACACGGACAAAGTGCCAACGATATGTATACACGACCTTATAACCGCTAGATTAAGGAAGTATGTACATATTTTGGCACTTTGTAACTGTCGATATTCAATACATTGACTGTACAACCTCCTGAGACCCAGAAGCAATTGTTTTGTTTATTTTCTAATTTGGAATTCTTAGTTACATAATAAAAGTTCAAAATAGATTTTGGAATAAGTATAAAAATTGTACTCGGGGTCTTAGGAGGTTAAACAGTAGAAGCAGCTTTGCAAGTCAGGTGTTCAAAATGACTTGCACATCCTCTTCTTCCTTCAACAACCATGGTATGTATATTAACTTTAAACAACTAATTCGCAAAGCTTTTTTGCCCCTGACTGTAAACGTCAAGAAATTGTACTTTATAGGCCCTCGCTATTATTCCGTTCTCAATCAATAACCACTTCACAACAAATATTGATATTACGTGATTTCCTGACTTTATGAAATGGAGGTAAATAACGAAACCTCAAAACTAGTTTTTGTCTCACAGTACAATACTTTCGATATCTATCTTCGTTATAGATTTTAGATGTAAATTATCAAAACGTGATACCATACAATTCTGTTATTACCATCTGAAATTGCTTTATAAATGTAAGATTTAATCCTAGTTTAAGTCCTATAATATTTATTAATAACGAAAGAATTTCGTAATTTACCCCATCAAAAAATATAAAACCTTATACAACACACACATTGCAAAGCTACATACGAAACGTGACGTATACATGAAAAGCAAACATAAAAAGCATTAAGTAACATTAAAGTATAAAGCAAAATCAATCTTATCCCTGAGTCAATAGAGTTTATTTTTAACAAACCTTATGTTTATGGCTTCAATGTAGGCGTTTAGAAGGAAAGAAGTAAAAATTTAATAAGGTAAGTTATAAATATAAAGTTATTAATACATATACAAACAAATACTTCACAAATACGAATCTCATTATGTCATAAGTTTAAAAAATATCTATAAATTTATTAAACTACCGTCACTCTCCGAGTATTTAATAAATTGAAAATATTTGTGAAAACTGAATTTATCACTTATAATAATAAAAATAAACCTAAATCCATTGTTTTCGAGAGTCAACCTTATTAACTTATTATAGATAGTTTCAATTTCATAAGAAATAGACTTAATCGATTACTTCTGTGTCCATTTTTTTTAGAAATATAGAAAATAAGATCCTAAAATACATTTGTAGAAAGAGTATAAAAGAAAATGCCAATCGAATATAGATTTGAGATCATTAACTTTGAGATCAAAAAAGGATAGATAAGAAACTGCCAATAGGGAATATTACGCGAAACTCTGCGTAGGGGGCGCTACTACCACAATCCATCACAATCTGAGGGTCTACCGCGAAACAAGAAAATCGAAATTTCGTTATCTAGCCTCTCTATCACTCTTGCATATTCGAGTGATGAAGAGGCAGATAACTAAATTTAGATTTTCACGTTTCTCTCTTTATAAACAAACAACCTTGATGCATCAATGTCATATTTTATTATCTGTAAAAACTTGTCAAAGAACAGTTTAAGTACAGTATGTATAAGTTTATGGTTTATGAAAGGTGCTAGTGCTGCACTCTGGCGGCAGAACATTGCAGTAATACTCCCTATTGAATAATCGGACCAAGCTAACTTTTCATGGCAAAGAAGTGTGGTACTGTTATGATTAATGTCAAATTTCTATGTAAATATGACATTCACTCACTTTGTTCTCATGTCGGTGAAAAGTTAGCTTAGACGGCGTCTATTTTGTCATCGAGAAAGAATAGAAAAGAGGTTGCCAATGTAATATAGACCGTATCGCCATAAACACAAGACTGGTGTCAGCTTACCGGAAGTCGTAGGCCGAGGACCAATGCTGCGGGTCGTCGGGCATCAGGGTGAAGTTGACGCTGACCGAGCCGGATTCTGGTACTACCACTTCTTCCGTTACGCTCTCATAGCTGTTGGAAAATTGATTTTGTTCAGTTTGTGATAAAGCTTATTTTTGTTTGTTTCTGGCAGAAGAATTAGATCAGCTACAGATTAAAAACGAGGCCTAACTAAGTTACAAACAATCATTTATAGAAAAAGAAAACGCCAATCAAAACTCATATAACGTTTTTTTCATTTGTCGATAAACGATTGTAATCTCTGCCTTGGGCCCAGTTCTATTTCTCAATATCGATATCGATAAATTATTTAAATGAAAAGAAACGTTAGGAGTACATCAAGTCATGTCAGCCGTGTGTATTCTACGAGTATCTGGCACTACGATTTCTGTTGCGCTCTCGTAGCTGTTAGAAAAAAGGATTTTATTTAGTTTCTAGTAAGGTCACTTTTTGTTTGTTTCTGGCACAAGAATTAGATCAGCTACAGACTAAATAACTAAGTTATGTAACAACCATTTATAGAAAAGGAAAACTCCAATCAAAAATTATTTAAACAAAAAGAAACAATGTATGTTGGCAGTGTGCGTGTGTGTGTGTATTTATATGTGTGTTTCATTTAATTGTGGTTTTTATTTTATTTTTTATTGATATACCCGTGCTTGCTGGCGGTGACGTTGTACCGGCCGGGCACCAGCAGCCGCCAGTAGTCGCCGTCGCGCGCCGTGCGCACGTTGTGCCGGACGCCGGACACGGATACGGTCGCGTTAGAGAGATTCCCGCCTATATGACTATGAACGAAACCGTGGACACCCTTGTGCACCTGGGAAAAACCATGAAGATAGATTGACTGATGTTTTAGTAATTATAAAAACTATAAAACTTATTTGACTTGAGACGAAAACCGCAAGTTCTGTTTGCTGCAAGTTTGTAACTGTTTCGTATGGAATGGTATACCAAAAATATTGAATTTGAGGCCACACATTCAAACAATATAATTTTGAATAGAAAATATATGTGTTCTTTGCATTTCGTTAATATAATAATTATATTCATGCCACAAAAGCTGTTATTCAAAAATCCATTTATATGGCAGCATGGTGACAGGGCAATTTAGTAACAATTTCTGGTGGCCCATGAGGGGATAGATCAAATCCTCCACCGCGAGCGAAATCAATAATTAGTGAAAATCCCCGACACAATTGACACAACACTCCCACCCGCTTCCTCGGTTACAAATACCTCAGATTTGGTACACGAATATAAAGTCAAGTATATAAATCGAAAAGTCAAGTACATTTGCGTCTCTTTTAGTCTCCTAAAATATAAATAATTAAGAGTTTTTGGGATCTTTCGGATCCCTATACCTTTCTCTATGCTAATGTATTTTTACCTCTTCAATGTATGTCAGTAATGCCTCCCGGTTGTCCGCCCAGTAAGTAGGCAAGTCGGAAGCGGGGGGGAACTTGAAACAGCCTAGCTCCAGTGTTATCTCCATGTCGTTAGTATGTAGGTAGTTCCAGTCTTGCATGCCGCCAGCTAGCACGTACCTGGGAAGTTTAAAATTATTAACCGATTATCTTTCATGATAATATTATATATTTACTAAACAACTTCATTGCGTAAAATGTGCAAAAAGTACAGGTACGGCACGTCTAGGTGAATGTTAGTTGTGTTAAGTGTATCACTTCGCTTAATTTAGGGTTTGTAAGGAATTTCGGAACGACCCCGTTTCCAGAATAATTCTACAGTGGTATCCGGAGTAACTTAACTTTTGCGGCTATGTATTGAGATTACCGCGTACATAAATTCCAGTAGCATTTATGAATGAATTTTCATAGTTCTAAATTTTACAAGAATAAGAATATATTTTACGATGGATTAAAAATAAGACTCCATCGCAAAATATTTTTAAAATTTCTGTCAAAGTACAGCGAGCTTATAATTATATTAAATTCATTCAATAAAATACTTATATTGAATTCCATTCATAAAGTGGAAGTTTTGCACCTAGGTATCTTACCATTTAGCCCCATTGGTAATGCCCTCAGGGAACCGCTCAGGGTAGCTCTTGCAGGGTTGTCCCAAATGCATTTTCATATGAGTCTGAAACAAAGTTATTTTTAGCAAGGCCTTAGGGCACCATCTAACGATATTATAGTTTTCTACAATGGCGTAAACAATCCCTTTAGCCCTTTGAACGCCAAGAACCCTTAAGACTCGTAAGAAGTCGTGTCCCTGGCGCCAAGAGTATACGTGCTATAGCGTACGTTGCCAAAGTAACCTTTAACGTTTCCAGTACGGTTTATATTTGATAGCGTATATGTTCAAAACGTTAAACTACAGTCAGCCAACCCTAGAGTTGTCTCGCCGGCCGAGCGGTCAAAGACCCGCGCGTTCAAGGTCGCACCATTATTGTGAACATAGTTAAATGGCTACGTATTCTCTTTTTAAATAAGGTTAGTATTAATAACTATGGTTTAACTTACGTCAGAATATTATGCGATTGCAGAATATTACGAAAATATGTATGCGCTAGATACAGAAACACATCATGATCGGGTGCCAAATATTCGTCTCCGCTGTGCATAGCAGAGTTGCCATCGTAGGGGTAGTTGGTGACGAGAGAGCCAGCGTGCAAGTTTGCAGATAATACGAATAGAGTATGACAAGGTCGTGGTCAAACCTGGAGTTGTTTAGCTGGCGCGTGTATACAATATAGCACTATTTATTGTGTATTTCTTTGAACAGTACGTATTCGCTTTATAATAAGATTAGTATTAAGATTTATACAATCTATGGTTTAACTTACGTCAGAATAAGTATGCGCCAGATGCAGAAACACATCATGATCAGGTGTCAGATACTCGTCTCCGCTGTGCATAGCAGGGTTGCCA
Source organism: Cydia pomonella (assembly GCF_033807575.1). Lineage (NCBI taxonomy): Eukaryota > Metazoa > Arthropoda > Insecta > Lepidoptera > Tortricidae > Cydia > Cydia pomonella. The sequence goes on from NC_084722.1 coordinate 3,162,110, forward strand.
TCGTAAGGATAGTTGGCGACAAGAGAGCCGCCATGTAGGTTTGCTGATAGAACGAACGGGATGGAGAGGGACCAGTCCATTACTGCTTTCGTTTCTGGCTCTGCTACTTGGTTGTCCTGAAAAAGGAAGAGATTTGGAGTGAAATTCGAAGTGCCATCAGCTGTAAAAGTGCATGGCGAGTTTATCAATGAATTCATTCATAATTTCTGCATGAAATTTCGCAGCTCACTGTACATTTATAATTGACCGAGCGTTAGCGACCGTTTCAGCTTGGGCGTGGGCTTCAGCGTTTCATTTTTCAAAAATGCTTTCGTATATCGGGATGTTCAGTACAGGTCGCAATTCTCAACCGATTGTCGTGAAATTTTGTGAGCAGGTTCGATGATTAAATTTTTTTTTTTTGTCGATTTAAATTTTACGGAAATTTTCAAAATGGCTGGGCTATAAATTTATTGAGTTTTAAGCTATGCTTGCGAGGTCTACAGCTCACAGAGCCACTAATAGTAGCAAAGAGAATTTGATTTTGATCCTTATTCTTTCGCCGATGGGTTTACCATTACCAATTCTTTCATGTGTTCTTACATTAATTAAGCAGAGTTTGGGATTACCAATTCTTTCATGTGTTCTTACATTAATTAAGCAGAGTTTGGGATTACCAATTCTTTCATGTGTTCTTACATTAATTAAGCAGAGTTTGGGATTACCAATTCTTTCATGTGTTCTTACATTAATTAAGCAGAGTTTGGGATTACCAATTCTTTCATGTGTTCTTACATTAATTAAGCAGAGTTTGGGATTACCAATTCTTTCATGTGTTCTTACATTAATTAAGCAGAGTTTGGGATTACCAATTCTTTCATGTGTTCTTACATTAATTAGGCAAATTTAAGTGTCTGTCTGGGCGTAGCCCTGCAGGTAGATATATGGATACTTACATTTGCTTAATTAATGTAAGAACACACGAAAGATTTGGTAACTGACGTTACAGTCTCGTAGAATTACCCGTGATATGTATTAAATTTTTTAAATATCAAAAAAGTGGCGCCTTCTACTAGATCATAGGTCAAGGGTATGCCGGCATCGATGGCACGTCTATTTCAAATTCTCTTTGGTAGTAGTAACTGTCTAAATCAAAACTTAATAAGACGTTGAATATCCAATGGAAAACAACGGTTTTAAGGGTTCCAATAAAATCAGCTGTTCCATAGAAAACATTACGGATATAATTCTCCTGATAGTTTGAAGCCGCTGTTTTCGTAACGTCGGGGTTGGTGTTGGTAGGAACCCAAGTCTTTTGAGTCTAAATTGATGAACTCGACTCGTTTTTACGAGACTCAGAGCTTAAAAAACTTCTGAGTCTTTCAAGTCCCGAGTCGAGTCCTTTATTTAGTCTTTTTTAAGCGCAAATCAAAAGGACTCGAGTCTCCGAATAAAGCTTCAGTCAACAATTTTATAGGTTTTACCTAAACTACAGTAAAGGGAATAGGCGTTATTGTATGATTTATGTTATGTACATCCATGAATGTTACATAAAGACAACGCATTTCGAAGTTATTTGTAAAAAAATATCAAGTTCTCCGAAAAGGTCTCTAAACACGACTCGGGACTCTAATAAGTCGAAAAGGACTCGAGTTTCGTCTTAATTATAAGAGTCTGCAAAACTGAGTCGAGTCTTAAAGCAGAGGACTCAAAGGACTCGAGTCTTAACCAACACTGGGTTGGTCCCATCGTGAGTTATTTGACATCTATTGTCAATTAGCAGTATTGGTAAATCCGCTTCTTGACGCTAGATGTCGACTACGGAAATAATAAGCGTTTTGGTAAGAAAACTGATGTATGGAGTCAGCACTCTATGCATACTTATATCTCTATGGTGTGACCTACATATTCACTCCTTAAGGCTATGGTTAGACAACATAAAATCTCCCTGTTATTAAAGATAGACCTTAGTTGGGTAAAAAACATTTTTTTTTACTTGACAAAAGCCGTAACCACTCACACACACATAAGCACTCACCGGGGTTTCACCGAACTGATCCGGGAAGTTCCTGTTCAGATCGACGTTGTGTGCGTTCTCACGGCCGTGTGTGCTTTTGTAATCACCTGAAATAGGTTATTCTTTTATACATCTTGCTTTAATTATAGGTACACTTATTGTACCTGTGACGTTATCATGTAACGGCCAACTTCAAGCGAACATGTTGTAAATTAACACTTTAAAATGCAAAATACGCGACAAACTAAATTTTTCCAATATATGTTGTTGATTCAAAACTCTTCTTTTTTTTTTAAGCTCTTCCATTTGAGTATAATTTCATTCGGATCTAACGTAGACCTCGACTGAATTATTAATATACATATATTATACATATATCTCGTGTCAAGTAAAATTGAGTTTAATTTCAACCCTGACGATAATTTGTAAAGTGGTATAGGAGATGTATCATGATGTCTTGTAAACGTCAGCCGCGCCTCCGTCTGTTGGTGACGGTTTTACAGTAATTTCAGCTGGATTTGAGAAACTCGCCGAAAGTGCTCTTTTTATATCTGGCCGGGTTCTATAAAGTGGTTAAGGAAGATGTATCATGATGTCTTATAAACGTAAGCTGCGCCTCCGTTTTTTAGTTATTTCCTCTCGGCTGAGAAACTCATCTTCTGTACTCTTTTCATATCCTTCCGGGTTCATACTCGGCATGAGATGTATCCTGGACATCCTGGTGTTGTTCAGCATCTTCTGCTGTTGCCGATTTCAGATGGTATATTATTGGCACAGTTTGTAAATCTACTGGCACACTTACCGACAGTGATCTTCTCATATCCGTGCGTGTTTATGTTCATACTCGCCATGAGATGTATCCTCGTCCCGTGCAGCATCTTCTGTATGCGCTTGTTGCCAGTGGTGCACAGATATTAGGTAATCGAATAGTATACTCACCAACAGTGCTCTTCTCATATCCGTCCGGGTTCATACTGGGCAGAAGATGTACCCTGGTGTTGTTCAGCATCTTCTGTATGCGCTCGTTGCCGTTGGTGTATTCTTGGCACAGATATTTTGCCAGCATGAGGAGCAGCTCGCGACCGACCACTTCGTTCCCGTGCATGTTGGCTACGTATTTGAATTCCGGTTTGCCTGTTGGGATAAATGCTTGGTTAAATATTTTTATTTAGCAGGTATTTTTTTCCGGATAACTCTTTCTATTTTTTAATGTACCTGAATACTTAACACAACAAGAATAAATGTAAACACCAATGAAGAAACAAAACGAGGTAGTAATTGCTATCATGAATAGAACAAAAAAATATACTCTTTCATAAAAGTTTTCAATTTAAAAGTCAAGATTATTATTTGTTATTTGGTGTACTTCTCTACTTTATTGAAAAGTTATCTTGAGTGGCAGACATCATTATGCCCATCTATGATATGACCTGACTTAAGTCTCTGATCCATCAACTAAGTCACAATTGATCCTTGTCATGTCTCCTTTTTAGTTTCAGTAGTTTAGTATCGTAAGAAAAATTGTGAGTAGATAAAAAATAAAAAGATGGCGACATTGAAAACAAAACGGCATACTTTGAATTTCGAGACACTGATAAATTCGTTCGACTGACTAAATGAAAGTTTTCTACAATTCTTACTAGCATTATGCTTTCTGTTGTTGCAGCCTCTCCAAATATGATAAGATTGTTATGAAAGTTTTCTATCATTCTTACCAGGAATATGTCTTCCAGGGTCCCTTGTCACCTCCAGCACATACAGCTCCCTCCCTTCCACACTTTTCCCGATACTGCTCAGCTTGGTGATCTTCGGATATAAAGCCGCCAGGTCCTTGAGAAAGCTCTCCATCTTCAGGTAGTCGTGGTGGGTGAAATCCGCTGCAGGGAGATTGGGCACGTCACGACGGTGTTGGTTTTGCTCTGGAGATTTGCCCGGGAATGTGGACTTTATTTTATGGGGCGTTGAGTTAATATTGTACTGTGATTATTAAATCATGCTAGCTAGGTTGGTTGCAAACGAATGTTGACGTTGGATTGATTTGATACTGGAATTGTTAGACTACCAGTATTTTGTAACTTATATTTAGACTACTAGTGCACATCTAATTTTGTAATTTATAGTGCTTGATTTTAATTTTGAGGTTAAGATTGTTACACCTTTTCATGTCTGTGTGTGATGTGTTGTAAAACTTATAAATAAGCAAACTACCTATTTGTATTTATCAAAAACTACAGAATTCTACGTTGTTCTTGAGAAGGAAACATGTGCGAAATTTGTTTTTATGATATTTTAGCTTAACTAGTCATGCAGGATTCAAAATTATGTCCATTAGATCTTTTGAGCCGATAGTGGGCAATCTGTCAATGTATGGCGGAGGTATTTCAGAAAAGTCAGAAATACGTGAGTTCTGACCATCTAGAATGAAATGCGCGCGCGCGAGTCCATACTTGAAGACACGCAAGATTTATCGTATCGTGCGCGTGAACGCAACTCATGCTAGCCGCTCTGATGAAGCGGACCCGGGTACGTCCTTAAACTACGTCCAAAAGAGAGGTATGGGCATTGTGAATTTCATCTCGCTTTGTGTGGTAGGGCACAGCCAGTGGATGTCATTCCAGATCTAGAGCAGAGCCCAACTGGGGAAGTACCTCCACCTTACAGAAAACCGCAGCCAAATAACACTAGACCCTACTCATAGTGTTGTGTTCCTGCCGGTAAGTAAGGTTGCCAGAGCTCAACGAGGGGAGGTGGGTTTAGGGTCGGCAACGCGCATGTAACTCCTCTGGAGTTGCAGGCGTACATAGGCTACGGTGACTGCTTACCATCAGGCGGGCCGTATGCTTGTTTGCCACCGACGTAGTATATAAAAAAAAAAAGCTAAGAAACCGATAATTGGTATGATAACGTGTGACAACTTAGCTTTCAATTCAACGGTAGTATTATATACCGGATTTTCCAAGTTATCAAACGAGTCAAATAAGGCATTTCTGTAGAATGCCCCGGCGAGAGTTAGGTTAGATGTATCTGCCGAAGATCTATGATTCCCGCTTCACATTGACAGATTTATCCACCACATCCGTACATACTAGGTGATTTTGAGGTCGTGAGTGTATGTCAAAATGTATTAAGATGCTCATACTAAATAAATTTCCCCATGAGACTAACCACAAAATTGAGGTATAAAATCTAATAAACCTTGAAAGCCCGAAGTAGAGGAAATGAATGAGCCCAGTGGCATATTTTTTTCTCGATTTTCATATCGGTGCCATATGACCATCTTAATGCGTTTTTCACCCAGTCTCTAGCAATAACTTCAAAAATAATGATTTAGTTTAAGATAATGTAAAATAGTGAAGAATAAATGGTTTACCCGGTTTTTCTTCAGTGATGACTACTTCAGGGACATCTATGTTTTCTAACTTTACTCTCCCTGTAAAAATAGGGGTTTCAACTTGATTGTTGTTTTAGGTTCCATTGCATGCCTAATTAATACTTAATACAATTTTAGTTATTTAGAAATGGAAGTTTAGAGTGTAAAGAAGTATTAGATTGAGTGTTGCACTTACTGTAACTCGAGATTAGTAGGGAACAAGAGGAAGACATTAATTATGTTGTTTTCTATGTTTATTTATGTATTTAGAGTCCGCAGCAAGCTCGGTTCTCCATATAAACGTAGTTACGCTCTCATTTAAAACGACTAGCTAGATTGCTCTGAAACTTTGTACTAACAATAGGATAAGCTATATCTGTGGCTGTATTTAGTTCATGTAGCTTCAGAAAAAGAATACAGATAGTTAAAAAATACAGCAAATCTAAGTTTTTCACACAAAACTTGTTTTTGCTCTATTTAGTTTGTTTTATAAGCTGATATAAACTAATTACAGGCATAGATATACCTCATGTCATTGTACGTGCAAAGTTTCATTACAATCCAACAGACAGTTTTAAAATGAGAACGAAACTCCATTTATAGGGGAAGGTGAAATTCGGCCGAGCTGAGATGAGCCGAGATGTTAATCAAGTTGATGCCTCGGTGGAACGAAGTGATGTATAATATTACGTTTAAGATAAATTGTGGTTACTGTGTGCTTGTATGCGAATCTTCTAATTTATCCTCAAACGGATTAACCGATTTATTAGCGATTTTTTGTGTACATATAATAGATAGCGTCTCATTCAGATTTCGAATTTCTTTTATAAATGTTCTGTATGTTGTAACATTGTCAGTACACAACATTTTCTTCTCTCAATTTGCAACTTCCCATATAGGCTATTTTATTGTACCTAAATTTTTTACAGCACTCATTACCTATATCAGTTTTATGAAATTACACAAAAATATTCCTCGTTTTCGTGATTGAGGTCAAACATATTCAATATTTTTTTAAGTTTTGCACTTTCAATTATCTAAAAAGTAGCAAAATTTTCGTATATTCATCATAATATTTACTGACATCACTGGATACGTACAGAATAAAACATTTACCCCCTTATTCATAAACGTGTACTAAAGTTAGGGTGCTGCTAATCATCGTTTGTCCCTTTCCATCATACCAATACGTCGGAAAGGGACAAACGATAATTCGTGGCATCGTAAATTTAGTACACGTTTATGAATAAGGGGGTTAGATTTTCCATGAAGTGATTTTGACTAAGTATTAAAATACCTTCTTTGTCTCCAGACATTTAACTAATTCTACGGATTCCACTCACGTGTTTTTAATCACTCGCGTGATATGTTTCAGAGAGCCTAGGTCACCTTTCTCAAGCACTAACAGCGCGAGCAGCGGTTCACGACGGCCGTGCTTCGCGTACTGCTCCGCGCCGCGTCGCTCGCTGCCGCGAGTGACTAATAACACGTGAGTAATCCGTAGAATTAGTTAAATGTTAGTATCTCACGACAGTTCAAATTCAATCGTCTCCAGACGTCTGTGATTATTATGTGCTCTGTTCTACGTCCGAGATGTTTATTATTTTCGACAAAGTTATAAGGGTATAAGAAAGAGAAAACAGAAAAAGGATTACTAAAAGAAAAGAAAAAAGTCCAGGCAAATCTTCAGAGCATGCAAAAAGCAAAAAAGTAAGAAACTAAAAAAAAAATGTTAATTAAAACAGCAAGTTAGTAAGTTATATTTACATTTGTTTTATTAGTACACGTATTTACTATTTAGTTATTGTGCTATTTTATATTAGGGCCATTTGCACCGATCCTGGGTCACGTACTAACCGTTAACCCAAGGTTAAATTGTACTGGTATATATCAGTTTAACCAGTTAACTCCGAGTAAGTGGCTAACCCTGGATGGTGCATCAACCCTGGGTTAGCCATTGACTCGGAGTCAACCGTTAACCCAGGGTTAAATTGTACTGGTAACTCTGTGTTTAACCGGTTAACTCCGAGTATGTGGCTAATCCTGGATGGTGCACCAAACCTGGGTTAGCCACTGGCTCGGAGTTACCGTTAACCCAGGGTTAAATTGTACTGGTAACTCCGTGTTTAACCGGTTAATTCCGAGTTAGTGGCTAACTCTGGCTGGTGCAGGTGGCCTTTATGTGACTCTGTCATACATTTTAGAACAACCAAGTAATACAGACACGTAGTTCCATAAAATTACGAGAATATCCTATCCTCCTAAGGCCCAAGGTCCTACCTATAGTACTTATTAAGGTTGATGAAATTTAAATCATATTTAATAGGAACAGAGTTGTATTTGTGTCGTTTCGTTCAGATTTGAAACAAAACATAATCAACTCTATTCCTTAAACTACAGGTTCAAATTTCAGTGGCAAATTTTGGTTTCTTAAAGGGTATAGCTAGGCCTTAGGAGGCTATAAACTTGATATTTCAGTTTACTGATAGAAACAACTATACAATTTGGCAACATCTTAAATGTAAACCGTATGTCCTCAGCTTAGAGATCATTTCAGTATAACAATCTATCTATTTTATAAACCTGTCGTTTATAATCATATATTGTGACAAATCTAGAAAATTTTTTACCTAGAAAATAAAACGTAATAACATTTCATCAGTTGACAACCAGAACTCACTAATTGCAAAAGAAAAATTAATCTTATTTTGGTATGTACAGTCGCCATCAAATATATCGGAGCGGCCGAGGTGCTCACAAATATCTGAACACGCCTCTATTGTTAAGGCGTTAGAGTGCGTGTTCAGATATTTTTGAACACCTCGGTCGCTCCGATGTATCTGATGGCGACTGTACTAGCGTGGTTCACTATGGCTTAACTTGTAATAGTAATTAGTGAGTTTTGGTTGACACCTGACAATTTCATTTGTCGTTATTACAATATACATAATTGGATGTACAGTCACGGACATTAATTGTTAGGCCATTTAGGGTTCAAGTAGTGTTGGTTAAGACTCGAGTCCTTTGAGTCCTCTGCTTTAAGACTCGACTCAGTTTCTCAGACTCTTATAATTAAGACGAAACTTGAGTTCTTTTCAACTTATTAGAGACCCGAGTCTTTTGTAGAGACTTGAGTACTTTTCGGAGAACTTGTTACAAATAACTTCGAAATGCGTTGTCTTTATGTAAAATTAATGGATGTACATAACATAAATCATACAATAACGCCTATTTCCTTTACTGTTGTTTAGGTAAAACCTATAAAATTGTTGACTGAGTCTTTATTCGGAGACTCGAGTCCTTTTGAATTGCGCTTAATAAAGACTCAATAAAGGATTCGACTCGGGACTTAAAAGACTCAGCTCCGAGTCTCGTAAAAACAAGTCGAGTTCTTCAATTTATACTCAAAAGACTCGAATTCCTACCAACACTAGGTTCAAGCTAATTTGACTATTTTAATTAGTGAATGCTCCCCAGCCCATGTCGCAGACTCCATCCTCATCCGCCCATCATAATGTCTCCCGCAACAGCGCCACTGAAAATCTCGTGCAGTGCCCCCATTGCCCCCAGTCCCGCCTATATAAAGGGAGCAAGGGACTGAACATCCATATCACACGCGCCCACAAGACTCGGCCACAATACGCAACTGCAGCGCCAGGACCTACCCATATTGCGGTAAACTTAAACACACCTGATAATTTTCTAACCTGGCTTGGAGCACAAAAAAATGCGACTTCCGTCGTAAAACGAATACCAAAAGGAGCTCGCGTCTCTGTCGCAATCGCTCTGAGCCAAACAATATCAAAAACGGTTAGTGAAAACTCATTCGAAAGATGGTCTCAGTTATTTTCCTTCTCTTACAAAACACTACACGCCGGCGACAATAACAATAACATATCCTTAACCCAAAAGATCAAATCAAACTGTATTCACCCAACTGACCCAGTTCCCCGTCCTCAGCCGAAACGCAGCACGAATGAGGATGTTAAACTATTTAAAATAGTGGAACAAAAAGTCACGGATGGTGATATAAAGGGTGCCGCCCAACTGCTTTTCTCTAGTGACGTTGTTGCACCAGACACCCCTGACACTGTATCTGCCCTAATAACAAAACATCCACTTCCAGCAGCATCCCTCCGCCTACCTGAACCCCCAGAGCCCGATGCTCCACACCTAGTTGTTAATAAGAAGGATGTGTTAGCTGCAGTGATGTCGTTCAAGAACGGCTCCGCCGGCGGCCTCGACGGCCTCTCTCCGCAACACTTAAAAGATTTGCTATGCGGGGTCACCGGCGAGGCCGGCGAGCATCTATTGGACGGCATCACCCAATTGATAAACCTTATGCTGTCCGGTAAAGTCTGCAGCGAGGTCTTAGGAATCTTATATGGTGCAAATCTCTACGCCCTTAAAAAGAAAGACGGCGGTATAAGACCTATCGCTGTGGGCTTTACCTTTCGGCGTATTTGTTCTAAAATCTGCTGCAAACATATTTTTCCATCCCTTACCAAAAAATTTCAACCTTTTCAACTCGGTTTCGGCAGCAAAGGCGGCTGCGAGGCTGCTGTTCACGCAGCGCGCGCCTTTGTTGGTGACAGCTCGTGCGAGGTGCTGCTGAAGGTGGACGTAAAGAACGCCTTCAACTCCGTCGATAGAGGCGCTTTGCTGACACAAATTCAAGATGCAACCCCTCTTATCTACAAATACCTGTGGCAATGTTACCATCAACCCACAAACCTCCTTTTCAAAACCCATCGCTTGTCATCAGCAGTGGGCTGTCAGCAGGGCGACCCGCTTGGACCAGCTATATTCAGCCTTGCCATCCACCCCATAATTTCCAACCTAAATTCAAAATTTAATTCGTGGTACCTAGACGATGGAACACTAGGTGGCGATTGGAAATCTGTTCTAGATGATTTGAGAAGCCTAACCGACTCTTTCAGTACAATAGGCCTAGAGTTAAACTTTACAAAATGCGAACTATTTATAAATAAATCTCTCCCCACTACCGACCTGCAAAACATTATTTTAAATTTCAACACTTTAGCTCCTAACATCAAAATTATTGACAAAACCTCCCTTAGACTCCTTGGTGCTCCAATCTTCCCGGAATCTATAGAACCTATCATTGGCGAACACCTAAATACCCACAGAGCTTATTCGGACCGCCTTCTAAAAATCAGTGCACACATGGCTTTCGTAATCATTAAATTTTGTCTTTTTGTACCCAAATTCACATATATACTTAGATGCAGCCCCGTTTGGAAATACCCTCATGTCATTGAACCCCTAGACTCCGTCCTTAAAGTCACACTTTCATCAATACTCAATATCAACCTAGACAACCGCGCCTGGACCCAGGCCTCTTTGCCAATCCGTCATGGTGGCCTGGGTATCCGGCAAGTTGTCAGCGTCGCCCTCCCAGCTTTTTTGTCCTCGTTCCACAGCACGCAAGATCTTTCCAATAAAATTTTTTGTCCTTCCGCCGACAATATCTGCATCAAAATACAGAACGAGGCCAAAAATGCTTGGAGACTTGCTTGTCCGGAAAATTCAATCCCAGCCTTCGTTCAGTCACAAAGACTTTGGGATGAGCCGCTCTGCAGAGCCACTTTAAAAACACTTATTGACAATGCTCAAAGCCCTGCAGAGCGCGCTCGACTCCTGGCCGTATCCGAGCCAGAGTCGGGGCTCTGGCTCCATGCATTGCCATCCCCCAACATAGGCACCCTCCTAGAAAGAACGACCCTCGCACTCGCTACCAGTCTGCGACTGGGGGTTAAAACCAATGAGCCCCACCGCTGCCGCTGTGGCTCAATTGTTGATGAGCTGGGCCACCACGGACTGTCCTGCCAGAGAAGCGCGGGCCGCATCTCGCGCCACGCCTCCCTGAATGATGTCATTCGGAGGGCGCTTGCCTCCGTTAGCGTGCCGGCCATCCTAGAGCCGAACGGTATCGCACGCGACGACGGCAAGCGACCCGACGGCATGACACTCATTCCGTGGAAGCTTGGGAGGACGCTCGTGTGGGACGCCACTTGCGTTGATACGCTCGCGCCGTCCCACCTACAGGCGACCTCCGTCAAGGCGGGAGCTGCGGCTACAACCGCAGAACAGAACAAACGGCGCAAATATGCTGTCCTCGGTGAGGGCTATATATTTGCGCCGTTTGGCGTAGAAACTCTGGGACCGTGGGGGCCTAACGCAAAAATAATAATCAAGGAAATTTCCCAGCGTCTAACAGACACCTCAGGTGACCGGAGGGCTGGCAGCTATCTCGGCCAGAGGATAAGCCTGGCCATCCAAAAAGGTAACGCTGCCAGTCTTCTGGGTACCATAATGCATGAAGGTGACCTGGGGAGCATTTTTTATTTATAAGTTTATTTTAAGTTCTATTATATTTTAGTTTTAATTTTAATATCTTAGTTTATATTTTATTATTATTATGTTTTTTTTAAGTTGTACCTAAAATTAATTTTATGTTAAAGCTTTGTTGTGCATATAAATATCAGAAAATAAATAAGAGTTAGTTCCTATCAATACTAACAGTATGAAATATTCAATGTAAAATAAACCTTAAAATGTCATCAATGAAAGTCTGTGACTACACCATTTTTTTTTTCAATATTGACGTAACTGGAACTTATACTGACTATAATTTGTACTGTTTTAAATTTTACCTTAATAATTATTATTGCTTTGATTATAATAATTGATCTAACCAACCTAATTATTGGCACAAATTTAGGAATGTACAAAGTATTTCCTAGGTGCAAATATATATATATATATAAGGACGGGCTTTACGGGCAATAAGAATGGGGCCAGTACAGCGGTGTCACGCACACGAATTCGAGCCAATCGTTCGGTCTAACGCCACAACGCGATTGGTTGATGAGTTCGCACCACGCGCGCGATTGGGCGCAACTTGTTTCATTACACTGCACGATTGGCTCGAATTTGTGAGTGACACTACTGAACTAGCACAATTTTTAGGGCCCGTAAGGCCCGTTCTTAGATATATGTCAATAATGCATAATTATTATCTCGAAATCTTAATTACATCCATCAAAGTGGTCTTGGAATATGTATAGATTTATTCGATCTAGGGCCCATTTCACAAAAACTAGTAATTTTTAATACGGTCACGTCTGAAAATATTGATACGGATAAAGTGCCAAAAATATGTATACACGACCTTATTGCCCATCTTTTATTTCGATACATCGTCAACGGCGGTGAATAGGGATGAAAACTAGGAATAAACATTTACCAAATGATTTTAAAACTACTTAGGTACACAAATTGTATCATGCGATTGAAAATAACAGTAGATTGATACATGATACAATTTGTATGGATAGTATATTCACCACGGTTGGAGGTATTCTTTACCTAACTAACTATTGTGGCGCAGTGATCCAAAGACGGTCTTGGCCTCCAAAACGAGAGAACGCCACCTGTCCCGATCCTGTGCCACTTCCTGCCAGTTATCGGCTTTGAGTTGGCACAGATCCGCCTGAACACTGTCGCTCCAGCGGTATCTGGGCCGACCAGTCGGTCGTCCCAAATAAGCTCTCTTAACACCCCGATCCTCACCCATCCGTAGTATATGGCCGAACCAGTGGTTAAACATTTAAAAAAACCGGCTGCCATAATTAATAATTGCTCCAAGCTACGCAATTTCTAAATAATCCTAAACCAATAAATAACTAACCTAAACTAAATACCTACACATTAAAGTCAATATTTGACACGAAAATTGAGCAATAATACAGTTAATTGTAGAAACACTTTCTAGCACAAACATTACATACCTAAACAAACATATTTACGTTAGTAAAGTTTATATAATATCAATTTAAAGTCTGACCAGTAATATATGATCACGCGCCATATTGCGGAATTTCATTGGAACTAAATATTTCATACTAAACTGAACTGTCACCCTATACATGAGAATAACAGCGCCCTCTTGACAATGATCATATATTAGAACCATTCATAAACCAAAAGTTCCATTTCTTTTTTTCATCGATTTCTCATAAAAACGAAATTCATCCCAATTTACTATATACCAAGGTTCAATTTAAAAATAACAAACAATTGTATCATGGGCCTTACAAGGATATGAATCAATTCGATGATAAAACCTTAGGACTCAGTTTTCTAATTTAACTTCAATACACTTAACTAAACATGGGTAGACCTTATCTCGTTGAAATAAAGTTCATGGACGATCAACTAACATTGTAATGATGTTACTAAAGTTTTTTCCTATTTATCGCACGCGCATGGTTATATCGCTGTCCCGCTCGCACAGTAGCATTGTCCAGCATCATGGGCGGGACAGCAAGACTTTATCAATGACAATTACTTGTAGTAGTGTGTCAAATAACGTGATAATGTTAGCAACTCTCTTGTATTCTTCTAGTCATTAAAGACAGAGCCAATATGTTATAAATAAGCTACAAGTTCATTCAACATTTGTATAAATGTTATACAAACACGAATTGACTTCTATATTGCTTATGTTAAATCCATTTTATATTTAATTTGGTTTCGCCTTTCCACCACCAAGAAAATTATTTAACATTTTAGTTATATTTATAATAATCAGTGATATTTAGCTATAATAAGCAAAGAGAATTGAGCATAGAGGCGTATTGTCAAAATAAACGTTCTAGTCAACTAAATTTGCTGCCATCTTGCGACATAGGACTAAAACTTAGAACAACATGGCTATTTGTCTCATGTTCTTTCTCTGATATATAGTAATCAAACGGTGTCGCCATCTACTCGAGTATAGGCCAAAGGTATATCGCCATCTGTTCGAGCATACGTTTTTCTTGATTTTGCGAGGCACGTTTTTTTCTTACACTTTATTTATCTTATACGGATATATATTTTATTGAAAATATACTGAACTTGAATATAAGAATACTATTTTCAATATTTGGCACATTCAATATCGGTTATGTGGCTATTGATTGCCACGTCTAGTATTACCATCGATGTTAGATAGACAAAAAATCGACTGTTAAATATCTGTGTATAGTTTGTGTCATTCACGATGACGCGCAGATTTGTCAAATCTAACCTTTAATTACATGACAATACGGGTCGAGGCACGCGTCTTCGTGAATGACACGATCTATAATATTTTAAACGCTTTCTCTGATCTTCTACGTTTAGTACAAAGTTTAAGTGTCAATAAAGTTTGTAAGATACTTAATAGTTAGTACAAGCAGTTAGTGGTCTAATGTATACAAAACTTAGGCTTCAATGATATTAATAAAGACCGCATTAACACATTGAATGCCGGGAACCCGCTCGGCGGGTCCTCTGTTCGTAGTCGCTTTCCTCTACAAAGCGGGAAAACGCTGAGATCGGCTACGAGCGTAGCGCTAGTTAAGTATCAGCACCCAACACAGACTGAGTACGCCACGTTGTCATATTTGTCGACGCGACGGATTCACCGAAGAGTGAATATGTACTTGGAGGATTTAACAACTGGAGTCGCCTTTAAGAGCTCTGTCGAAAACCTCGACCAATGGTCATATGTACAGTCACGTCTGAAAATATCGATACGAAAAATGTGCCAAAAATATGTATACGCTACCTTAATATATGGGCAATAAGCTCGTGTTTAAACTGTCGTGGAATCCGTAGAATTAGTTTAAATATATATTTATCGATATATAGATAAATAATAAAAAATAAAGTCGTGTATACATATTTTTGGCACTTATTTCCTATCGATATTTTCAGACGTGACCGTACTGTATGGACTGATGTTTATCTAGCGTTGTTATTTGTACGTTACGTTACATTTGACGTGCCCCTCCCCCGCAAAAATCGGCAGACTGTTTTGTACAGACTAGGCGTCTCAAGTTGTTAAATCCAAGACTATGTACGACTAAAGCCATCGTTTTTTATAATGTTTAAGCCTTAATAATATAAATAAAGACGGCATTAAGCAGCAACACCCAGCACAGGCCTAACGAAGAAGCCGCGTTGTCGTACTTGTGGACGCGGCGGGACTTACCGAGGGCGCGGCGGCGGAGCAGCAGCCGCAGCGGCGCGGCCGAGCTTTGGTTGGCCGGGACTGTCACGGTGCTCGGAGATGAAGATTCGAAGCTGAAAAGGTGGAAAATGTATACCTAGTGAGTAATATAAAACGTATATGTAATATACATATTTCTTCTCTCGAAATTCACGAGCTTAAAGCCAGTCCAGATGGGATCAAATCGACTGATTTGATCAGAAAAGAAATTGGCGTCAATCTCCAATTGAATCATCAATTTAAACTAGTGTCGGTAGGCTCAAGTCTTTTGAGTCTAAATTGAAGAACTCGACTCGTTTTTACGAGACTCAGAGCTTAAAAAACTTCTGAGTCTTTTAAGCCCCGAGTCAAGTCCTTTATTGAGTCTTTTTTAAGCGCAACTCAAAAGGACTCGAGTCTCCGAATAAAGACTCAGTCAACAATTGTATAGATTTTACCTAAACAACAGTAAAGGAAATAGGCGTTATTGTATGATTTATGTTATGTATATCCATGAATTTTACATAATAACAACGTATTTCGAAGTTATTTGTAAAAAATACAAGTTCTCCGAAAAGGACTCAAGTCTCTACAAACGACTCGGGGCTCTAATAAGTCTAAAAGAACTCGAGTTTCATCTTAATTATAAGAGTCTGAAAAACTGAGTCCAGTTTTAAACCAGAGGACTCAAAGGACTCGAGTCTTAACCTACACTAATTTAAAATTATAGTTATTATTATATTTGAGCGCTCTAAGTTACAAAAAATGCCTCGCGAATACCAGCGTCTGCACCTACATTTTATCGGTAATATTGGTGATGGAAATATGCGAGTCAAATTGGCATTTGCGTCCGCACCACCCGATTTGATCAGACAATTTAATCAGATTGGCGAAAAATTGTTCCCGTCTAGACTGGTCTTTATATCAATTTCATTTTAATTGCTTTATGAAAAATAACAGACGAGAGAAGTCTAGTAGACTTCACAGTTGGCCTGTCTAAAATTCGGGCAAAATACATAAAAAATATAACAAAGAACCCGATGAAATGAGATCTTCCTCCTTTGGAACCTTGTTGTGAAAAGAGAAAAAAAGTTGTAGATTTACCCTTGAGCCAAAGCAGTGATGTTGTACTGTCCCGGCAGCAGTAATCTCCAGAATTCTCCTTGTTCTGTCGTCTTCACGAAGTGGTGCAGACCTTCCACTTTGATGAATGCGTTCTGAAATCACGTAACGTTATAAATCAATTACGTTCAATTTTTCTTGTTTCATTATTTTTCTACACCGCTTTTTTTTTGACGTATAACGTCTGAATGAGACCATCAACTGATCTGATCTGATGTCAACTTTAGCCAGTCTTCTCCGAGACCACGAGGAGAACGCCGTCCTCGAAACATCGGACGTAAATTTAAAACTCAATTTTACCTGATTAAGTCCCTTTGCCCCTCGAAGGTAACTTTGAAGCAGTTGAGGTAGTTGAAATGTTACCTTAATAGGTTCTCCATCTTCATCCACCATAAATCCCTTGACGCCTGTGAATCTGTTCAATTAACGTCAGCATGGCATTCTTGTTTAATCTCAAGTGATGCAACCCAACAATTGTCGGATATTTGCAATACGACTCGAAGATCACTTCGAAGCAGATGAATTGAATGTAGTTGAAACAGTTGAATTATTACCTTAATAGGTTCTCCGTCTTCATCCACCACAAATCCTTTAACGCCTGTGTGTGTCTGCTCAATGAAATTCAACATGGCATCCTTGTTAAGTCTCCAGAAGCGAGGCAATTCCGCGGCAGCAGGATATTTGCAGCATGACAGTTCGAAGGTCACTTCGAAGCAGTTCGAGTGGAGGTAGTTGAAGTCTTGCATGCCACCTGAAAGAAGATTTTATTGAGTGTATAGTTGAAGAGATAATTACACGTAAAAAATCTTAATATAAAACAGCTCGCAAATATAGAACGGAGCTCTCTTTTTGCTTTGCCCTAGTAGAGTAAATTAACGAAAAGAAATGTACGAGATTTAATCCCCGTATCATATTAATAAAACCCATAAAATTAAACTATATTTTTGTAACATTTATAGTTGGGAAGTAAAAGGCTTTTAAAAATAAAACACCTCGTTCTTAGACGCATACCAAAACAAGTTTCTTCAATAGACTTTATTGCATAAAATATATGATTCTTACCTTTAACAGAATACCAGTCAGCTCCGTTCGTGATACCATCCTTAAATTTCTCGGGCAAGTATCGCCTTGGTGCATCACCTCGTTCTTAGACGCATACCAAAACAAGTTTTTTCTAAAATAGCCTTTATTGCATAAAACATACGATTCTTACCTTTAACAGAATACCAGTCAGCTCCGTTCGTGATGCCATCCTTGAATTTCTCGGGCGGGCACGTGTCGCCTTGGTGCATCACCTCATTCTTGGATGCGTATACCAAAGCAAGATGCTTGAAGAGCTGATCGTCTGGCGATTGACTTTCTTCGCAACAGTCTTTGCCTGACCTGGAAAACAATAGGCAAATTATATATTGTAGCAAATGTATTGTTAACAACAACAGACCTTCAAGAAACCTAACAAGCACACATCGTAAGGGCCGGAAACACACTGACAACCCCTCTGGTCTTTATGGCGACGGTAATAGCTTACCATCAGGCGATTCGTCTTCTCGTTTGCCTCCTATATCTTCCGATATCCTATATCCGAGCTTCAACACTTTGTCAATTTATCGACCAGATAGGCACCGTCTGAATGTTTGTAGTCAACCTGTTAAATAAGTCTATTTAATGATGATGCTCTCCTGACCGATTTCGGCCACAGCGACTGTGTGCTCTGGAGTAGGCAATTTTTAGTTCACGTTATTAGAGTGTAGCTGATCCACTCTCTGGTGCGCTCTTAGATGGCTCACGTACCCTATTTTCCTGCTAAATACTAGAACGCATTTTGGGCACGTCAGCACACCGCCTACATAGTTGTAGGGAATTGAGGTAGGCAGCCGAGCCTTAAGCTCATCTTGTTTTCTGTCGAAATCACTGCGGCGTTCAGTTTCAAAATTCCTGACTCGATCATGAATGAGGCGCCGCCATTCGGGCTACTGTGCTGCCTTCCGCTCCCAGTCAGGGGGCTCTTGCATCCCTTCATATGTCTTTTCAGAACATCCTTATATCGTAAGTACTGGCCACCGCTTTTACGCTTACCATTCTGGAGTTCTGAAAAGAAGATGCGCTTCGCCACTCTGTCTTCTGACATCTCTATTTAATTACCTTATTATATATATATATTATCATCATAAGGATAGCTAGCGACCACCGTTCGCCCATGAAGATTCCCAGAGAGCACAAACTGCTGGCCCATGGCCCATTTTATAAGCGCGTTAGTCTCATGGTGGTTACCGATAGGCATCATCTGACTGTTTACAGACTAACTGTTAAAAAAGTATTTTTACTAACCTCAAGTCATCATAAGGATAGCTAGCAACCACCGTTCCTCCATGCAGATTGCCGGACAGCACAAACTGCTTGCCCATGACCCACTTCATCAAAGCTATGGTTTCTGGCTGTCGGTTCCCGAAAAGATAAGCGTCATCGTCGGAGCGATGGCGGTCGAATTGGTCGGGAAAGTCGCGGTTGAGGTCGATGCCGTGGGCGTTGTTGCGGCCCAGCCCGTTGCCGATGGAATCGCAGCTGCCCTCCTGGATTGGAGAAGATGTATATAAGTGTAAGTGGCAAGCGTCCAGTCGTCATCAGATATAAATATCGGAGCGGCCAAGGTGTTCACAAATATCTGATCTAAGCATCTGTTATCAATATATATTTTTAAGTACTTTGGGCGCTCCGATATATCTGTTCGCGACTTTTCAGCAGAGCGTTCGGCGGGGCGGGCCGCATGGCGTTGAGCCGCAAAGTCCTCTCTGTGAAGCTCTGAGCAACAGGCATTTGTTTAAAATGAACGCTGCAGTCTCGCCACACTGCATTCCCCGCTCGAGCGTTAACACACATTTTACTTTACTAACGGATGCACTGAGAAAAGATCTATGTATCCCTTAGTAATATTCATAATAAACAGTTCATTATACGTCAATGGAAACTGGCCAGAGAACATTTCATTAAGGTTTATTACTTAAATGTTTGTTTCAGCTCACTATCATGGACACAGTTTTGTGGAAAGTGCACTAGATTTTGATTGCCTATGTAGAAGGATAGATAGGATCTCTAACAAATAGATAACCTAAAATACTAGTCTACAATAAATCTCACATCATAGAATTGCACTTGTTCGCGAAATTCAGAAGCCCTAAATCACATAAAGACATAAAAGGGACTCAAGGGATCCGTTTTTAATTCGAATATATTACCCTAATAATTACGGTATTATTACGCTTTATATATTTCGAACTGACGTCTGCAGAACTAGAATTAAAGGTACAAATTGGAACCCGGCGACGTGTCGCCGCGTCATGTCGCTATGTTTGTTTTGAATCCGACCGCATATTACGTAGTTCGCTCTGGCGTGAGCTGCACTACTGGGCCCCTACCGGGAAAATCGAAGTTCGTCAATTGCGGGCATTTTTCTCTGTCACTCTAATTACGTCTTAGTAAAAGTAAAAGAGAAAGATCCCCGCAATTTGCGAATTTCGGTTTTCGCGGTAGGCCCCCTGATCTGCCGTCGGGCTCGGCGACTTCGTGTCGCTGAGTTCGCATGGTATTTCATAGAAATACATAGAAACCAGTCGTGTCGCGGCGACGTGTCGTCTGCGGTCGCTTCAAGTGGCCGGGTTCTAATTTGTACCTTAACATGGGCGTATTTGTAGTTTCTAGAAATAGTCCTATACAAAGAGTTAGTTATACTTAAAGGTTAAGTACCAGCTACCTACTCTCAAAGGTGACCTGTCGGTAGAGCTCTTTACAAAAATGTATCCCGTTTACAACCTTACTCCCCAGACATAAGATCGACAACGTATACATGTTGACACAACAACAAACAAGCCTAGTGCGTTATCAACAGCTCCTTGCACTTTGCGAGCCTAAGTGATAACACCTACATATACGATTCTATGCAGTGTTGTTTGCATTCGATAATGGCATTTACTCCTTTATTATAAGGTGTAATATCCGCTTTCTGCGACATGCCTTTCTCTAACGTAATATAATAACTCCAAGTATCGCAAATGAACGCAATATTTCAAAGTAAAATGCAAAACATCAAAGGTTACTTGAAGTCACGCGTGTTCACACGCGCAGTGTTGTCACATCTACCAACTTTCGGGTAGATCTACCTATTTTGCCTGCGTTCTACCTATCAACCTCCCTCGGCCTGAAATCTACCTATTTTTCAAAATGGTACAATTGTAAGTAATACATGTGACGGAACATTACTTAATTTCTACCGAATTTAGATTCGATGTAATGAAAACTTGCCAAAAAAACAGATTATACAAGCAGATTCATTACCTACAAACAATGGAAATCCTCATTTTTGTTTCGATCTTTAATAAACCCGTGTACTAACATCACAATATTAAAGACTAGTAAATAATTTGAAAAATTTTATACACATTTTTAACCATAAAAATGTACTTGCTATTGTGCTGCCAGCCACATTAGGGCTCATGCTAGACAACGTCCATAATGTGTTTATTTGGGGTCGCCGTCATCGAAAACGATGAGGAGGACTATAATATACTTGCTATTGAGTGGTACATCTACCTGTTTTTCATTTTAAAACCACCCATTTCTACCTATTTTTGCACCCTGTTCTACCACTTCGGCAAAATTGTATGTGACAACACTGCACACGCGTCTGCCGGTTCTAATACATGTAAATATAAATAAAAAAGCATAGGACACTCAAGCGATGTGATAATTGATATCTAATTTCATTTATAGGAAGCATGAAACATGCCGTTATCAACCAAAAGGGTACTTATTGTTGGTTGTCGGTGTATAGTTTTTTCGGCACTGCACCTAAACTACATAATAAACTGCCAAAATAATAGCCACACTGGAAGGCATTTAAGAATTTTAATAAAGCTTAAATTATTTTGATTTTTAGTACGGGCTTGTGCACAAATCACGCGATGTTTATTCGGCTACTTTTTGACCCAACCTTGGTGATATTTGGTGAGGTTCTTGGCTAGCCCCCCTCCCCCACATAACCTCACGTGTATTTTTGTTACTTTTTCATTCAACCTAATTTTAAGATAAATAGTATTGTATAGAGTAAATCTTGTTTAGAATCGCTATTTTGAAGTGCCAAGTGAAGCTTTATGTTTAACGAAACCGACAAAAGGTTTGTGGTAGATATTTTTTCTTAGTTTCGTTCACTATAGAAAAATACACGTGACTTCTCCTTATACACCCCAAAACATGATCTGTCGTGATTTTTTTTCGTGACACCCCCCCCCCCCCCCCCTCTCCATTCGAACCTCGCGTGATTTGTACACAAGTCCTAAGCACAGCTCCTTCTGAAATATACGAAAACTATTCACTCACAGAATATCTGTCTGACGTATACAATTTTATTTTTGGTAGTTTGTTTTATAATTATAAATTTCAAAAGATTATACATGTAAGCTATAATAATTGCATGCTCCATCTTGACTTAAATATTTGTATACCTAATGGCAAAACATGATCAGCATGTTTTTACGAAAGCGACTGCCCTCTAACCTTCCAACCCCGAGGGTAAACTAGGCCTTATTGGGATTAGTCCGGTTTCCTTACGATGTTTTCCTTCTCCGAAAAGCGACTGGTAAATATCAAATGATATAGCGTAGTTCCGAAAAACTCATTGGTACAAGCCGGGACTTGAACCCCAGTTCTCCGGATTGAAAGTCGCACGCTCTTACCGCTAGGCCACTGCCACCAGCGCTCATACACCACTGTACCGTTATAATAAATAAATATAAAAAGATAACAATAGTTTGCGGAACGACAACGAAACACAATCTTTATCTCTATCTCTACCACTCTTCCATATTAGTGCGATACAGGGTTTCGTCTATTGTCATCTTGGCCAGGGAGCCTACTGCGAAAACCGAAATTCGCAAATTGCGGGAGTCTTTCTCTTTTACTCTCACTGAGACGTAATTAGAGTGATCGAGAAAAATGCCCGCAATTGACGAGCTTCGATTTTCGCGGTTACAGCCCCAGCCCCCTGACCTATATGGCTACCACCAGTTCGGTACTGACATAAACGCTATCGAGAACGTAATTTACTTTATATGCATCTCGCTCGTGCTTGCATATAAGTGCGAGCGAGATGTATTGAAAGTAAATTACGTTCTCGATTGTGTATATGTCAGTTTTGACACTGTCAGTTACTCATGGTACGGGTACTTATCGTTATATCGTGGGCGTTACGTTATAATCACGTGCTACTCCGATATCTGGATCAGCGTGCTTGAGTAACCAGTTGGCTACTTTCACTGCCAGCAATATTGCTTATGAATGAGCAGTGCAGGTCATTTATGCACGTGATCAAGGGTTACCTACAGCTACCATGCACATGTTAATTACCGTTTGTGTTAAAACCTGACCTTTAAGCGTAAAAAGCGGATTCTACTGTTTGTGAGATTTGTCGCTTTTAATTTACCGTGAATGGTAACGGCATATCGTGGACGTCAACGTTGACGGTAATTTAAAAGAGGCTTTGTTCAATCTCAAACATTTAGGTCACCTACTTTATCGTGACGGTAAAACGTGCTGATGGTATGCGTCAATATTTCCTCTAATAGATACTGGAGGAGTACAGGTCCATAACCGCGAAAATTCGCGAAGTTCGCAATTTGCGGGTGTTGTATATGTAGGTAGGTTTAGAATGCATGTACTGAGGGTAGGCTTGGTGGAAATAAATCAGTTCTCTTTGAGTTAGCATATGGATTGTTTCATTGTACTTTTCCTAAACATTACATGGTGTCAGGTGTGGTTATTCGTGTTAGATCCTTCAAAAGACTGTAACAGTTAATTAGTGGAGATGAGTGACAGTGAAAGTAAAAGTGATAAGACGGCGCGTAAGCCAGGTGCGGCCGCGAGCGGTACAGCGTACACGGCGGTTCAACAACCACCCGCCATGTTGGGTACGGGAAACCTCGCAGATAACTGGCGGGACTGGAAACAAACGTTCGATTGGTACCTAATCGCATCAGGCCGAGAGAAGTCCTCAAGTCGTGAAAAATGTGCCCTATTACTTCATGTGATAGGGAAAACTGGCCGTGACCTATATGAAGAATTTGATATTAGTTCAAGCGAACAAAGTAATTATGAGGCGTTATGTAAAAAGTTCGCTGACCGCTGTGACCCACAGAAAAATGTTAATTTCGAACGGCACTTATTTTTTGAGACATATCAAACGAGTGAAGATTTTGAAAAGTACTTAGCGTCACTTCGTGTGAAAAGTAAAACGTGTGAGTTTGGAACATTGAGGGAAAGTTTAATTCTAACTCAAGTAATCCGGGGAATTAAAGATGGTCAATTAAGAGAGAGAATGTTAAGAAAGCGGGATTTAAAATTGGAAGATGCAACGGCTTGGTGTCGCGCAGCAGAATTAGCGAGTGAGCAGGCGGGTGCAGTGCGGGGCGGAGCGAGCGCGGAATCGACACGGGGAGGTACAAGCGCACCGCTCGCCGACGTCGAGCAAGTTCGCGTGCGCCCTCACCGCCGCGCGCCGACGCCGACGCCGACCACATCTCGCGCCGTTGCAACAGGTGTGCCGATAACGCGACGATCGCAACAACAGTACCGTGGCGGGACTGGCTCTAAATTTAAATGTTCAAACTGCGACTACGTACATGAACGTGATCAGTGTCCCGCGTACAAGGTGAAATGCTTCAGATGTGATCGGGTCGGACATTTTATGAGGTGTTGCCGAAGTAATTATGTGCGGGAAGTGTATAATGTTACAGACGAGATAAGTGATTGCGAGGAACTGATAATACAGGGAGTGGAGATTTTGTCGGTCGACAGCAAGGGGTGGTTCGAGAGTGTGGCGGTGAACGGAGTTCCTGTGACGTTTAAGCTGGACAGTGGTGCGGACGCCTGCGTCATGTCGCGCGACAGCTTCAGGGCGGCAGGCTACAGTGAGGACATTTTGAGCAATGCTGGTACGATATTGCGTGAGGTTAGTAGGAACGTTTTACCTGTGGTGGGATATTTTATAGCTGAATTGTCGCATCATAACAGTGAGAAAAAATGCAAAGGCAAAATTTACGTGCTAAACGTTAACTGTAATAATTTATTGTCACGAGATTTATGCAATGAATTAAATCTAATTAAGAGAGTAAACGAGATTTCCAATAATAGTAACTGCAATGATTTAGTAAGTAAATATAAAACTGTGTTTCAGGGGATTGGTCGTTTACCGGGTGTACACAAATTAACTGTGGACGAGTCAGTTCCTCCGGTCGTAAGATCATCAAGGAAAATACCTATTAAATTAAGGCCACGATTGCGAGAGGAGCTGGACCGTCTACACGAGCTAGGCATTATAGAGCCAGTGGATGAACCTACCGACTGGGTGTCGAGTATTGTTCTTGTTGAGAAACCGGATGGCAAGTTGCGATTGTGTATAGATCCTCAAAATTTGAATAAGGCAATCAAACGTAGTCACTTTCAACTTCCCACACTAGACGAGGTTACAGCAAATCTGTCGGGCGCTAAATATTTTTCACATTTAGATGTTAGCAAGGGTTTTTACATGATCGTTCTTGATGATTATAGTTCAAAACTGTGCACTTTTGCCACACCATTTGGGAGATGGAAATTTTTACGTTTACCTTTTGGCATCTGTTCCGCATCGGAGGTATTCCATAATGCAATGGTTAAGATATTTTCTATGGAGGGAGTGGAATGCTTCATCGACGATTTGCTCGTGTACGGGAGAACAAAAGAAGAGCATGATTCGAGGTTGGAGGCCGTGCTACAGCGCGCGTTGGACAACGGAGTGAGGTTTAATAAAGAAAAATGTGTTTTGGGCGTAGAAGAAGTGAAATATCTAGGTCACGTGTTTGACTCTAAGGGCATGCGCCCCGACGGCGACCGAGTGAAGGCTATCAGGGACATGCCTCCTCCTAGTTGCAGGAAGGATTTGGAGAGGTTCCTCGGGATGACGAATTACGTGTCGAGATTCTTGCCAAACTATGCTGAACTGGTAGAACCATTGAGAGGACTGCTAAAGAGAGACAGCGAATTTCAGTGGTATGAAATTCATACCAGCGCATTTGAAAGAGTAAAAAAATGTTTAATGGAGGCGCCGACGCTACGATATTATGACCCCGGGGAGGCGGTGGTGGTGTCAGTAGATGCTAGTTCGCGGGGGCTGGGCGCGTGCTTGCTGCAGAGTGGGCGGCCGGTCGCCTTTGCCGCCCGCACGCTCACGCCTGCCGAAACGCGTTGGGCACAGATTGAAAAAGAATTGTTGGCGATTCTGTTTGGCTGCCAGAAATTCCATCAATTTATTTATGGCCATAAAAGTGTATTAGTGGAAAGCGATCATAAACCTTTAGAGGCTATATTCAGAAAGGCACTCAATGATACGCCTGTACGACTACAGAGAATGTTACTGAGACTACAAAAGTACTCTATAGAGATAAAATACGTTCCCGGGAGACTAATGTATGTCGCCGACACGCTGTCGCGCGCCCCGACCGACGACGCATGCGACGAGCAAACTGGAAGTGACATTGATGTTCACGTAAACGCCCTGTACGACAGCGTTAACTTTAGTTCTGACAAACTGAAGAAAATCAAAGAGGAAACGGATAAAGAACCAGGGCTCGGGAACGTTAGGCAATATTGCCTGAAAGGCTGGCCACATACCAAAAATATCCTAGAAAGTGAGGCTAAGCCTTACTGGGGTATAAAGGAGGAGCTTCATGTAATAAAAGGTATAGTTTTCCGAGGCAATCGCGTTGTAATACCCACTAGCCTTAGGAAAGAAATGCTGCATAGAATTCACGAGGGGCACCTAGGTATTGAAAAATGCAAGTACCGAGCACGAGACGTGATGTGGTGGCCAGGCATGTCGGCGCAGGTGGAGGCGCTAGTAGCGGCATGCGCGACGTGCGCCGAGCGCCGCGCCGCACAACCGCGCGAGCCGATGCGCTCTCATCAAGTACCTGGGAAACCCTGGGAAGTGCTAGCGACTGATCTATTTGAATTTAGAAACAAACATTACATCTTAGTAGTTGATTATTATTCCAAATATGTCGAAGTTGTTTCTTTATCTGACATTCGTAGTGAAACCATAATTATCCAACTCAAGTCCATTTTTGCCCGCCACGGTATTCCCAAGAAACTCGTATCGGACAATGGCCGACAGTTTACCTCGGCAGTGTTCCAATCTTTTGTAGAAAAATGGGAATTCGAACACGTCACGAGTTCACCTTACTATTCTCGATCCAACGGTCTTGCAGAGAGAAATGTCCAAACGGTGAAAAAGTTGATGGAAAAGGCGCAGAGTGATGGCACGGATCCATATTTGGCGCTTTTAAACTTCCGCAATACTCCGGTCTCCGGCGAGTCATACTCCCCGGCACAACTTCTTATGGCGCGGAGGCTCAATACCAGATTGCCTGTCTCAGAACAATTACTTGCGCCAAAGTTACCAAATTTAGTAGCTGTTCAAAAATGTCGATTAGAAAAAAATGAAAAATCCAAAAAACATTATGATGTCGGAACCCGGCCGTTAAAACCTCTTCATCCAAACGAGCAGGTACGAATGCGGGAATCAAACGCTGGCCGTCAAACACGATGGATGCCAGCACGAGTCGAAGGTCAAGCGGCTCAACCACGTTCCTACTGGCTACGCGCGCCGGATGGCTCACGATACCGCAGAAACAGACAACACATTTTATCACAACCACAATATGATCAAAAGAGTGAGAATGATCAACGAATCCGCGACCGAAATCACCGAACTAATAAATATTACGACGATTTCGAAGACAATGATAATTATAATTCCGATACACAATCACAACGCACTGTCAGCAATAATACCGGGCGCGCGCACACAGGTGGTTATTACGTAACGCGCTCCGGCCGGCAGGTCCATCCACCCGACCGTTTGTAATACATATACCTACCACCTAAGTAGGTATCGTAAAAATACTACACCATAGTGTCTAAAAGTACTTATGTAAGTATTGTGCCATATACAAGTTGTAAATGCGAAATGTAATATATTGAATTAAGTTACCAAATTAATAAATATTTGTACCTAATTAGTATTGATACTGCTCTGGCCAATACGTAATTTAAATAAATGTAACTATGCAGTTAATGCACCCGTGCTTATGTTAAAATAAACTCACTTTTATATTTAGGATTAATACAATACATGTAAAACAAATAAATAATTAAATAGTATAGATAAATATATAAGTACTATAAAATATACAAATTGTAGTTGGCGGTAGTAAAGGCATGTACTTAAATAAGTAAACTTCATACAATGTAAAAAATAAAATAAAAAATAGCATGTTAAAATTATGTAATCATTTTGTTCTGTTATCTTGTTAGGCTTTTGTAAGATAAAGTCTAACCAAGACAATTATAATGTTTATACCTAAGTATGCTTACATAGAGCCCGTTATGAAAAGGGGACATGTTGTATATGTAGGTAGGTTTAGAATGCATGTACTGAGGGTAGGCTTGGTGGAAATAAATCAGTTCTCTTTGAGTTAGCATATGGATTGTTTCATTGTACTTTTCCTAAACATTACAGCGGGCATCTTTTTACGCCTTCACTCCTATTACGCCTTCATTGGAGTACAAGAGAAAGATCCCCGGAATTTGCGAATTTGCGAAAATTTCTAAAATCAGGTAGCGGTACCTACTTGTGTCACAGCATTCGCATTCGCACCGATTCGGTCAAAAAATCACGGCATCATCAAGGTGATTGAAATATAATTGGTGACAAGAACGAAACGGTATCATGATAAGTATATACGCTTTTTTTTATATACTACGTCGGTGGCAAACAAGCATACGGCCTGCCTGATGGTAAGCAGTCTCCGTAACCTATGTACGCCTGCAAATCCGGAGGAGTTACATGCGCGTTGCCGACCCTAACCCCACCCCCCTTCGTTGAGCTCTGGCAACCTTACTCACCGACAGGAACACAACACTATGAGTAGGGTCAAGTGTTATTTGGCTGCGGTTTTCTGTAAGTTGGGGGTACTTCCCCAGTTGGTCTCTGCTCTGGATCTGGAATAATATCCGCTGTGCTGTGCCCTACCACACAAGGCGAGATGACATTCACAATGCCCATACCTCTCTTTTGGACATAGTTTAAGGACATACCCGGGTCCATACGCTTAATAGGATCGTTTCGCCAGTCGAATTCGGTCATGTGAACGACCACTGAAGGCCACTGAGATTGGACTGTTACTCTATTACCATTATGTTTTGTTATCGTCTCGAACTTGCATTCGATAGAATTGATTAAACATTTTACGATTCCTACGTGCCATTTTTACAAAAACCGTGTTTAAATTACTGATTTCAGTACCTACCTACAATGAACATGATTATTCATGTCGGCCGCGAGTTTAATCACGAATGTTGATCAGAAATTAGGTGTAGTATAATCTCGAAGTCCCAAACTTATGTTTGTTACCAGTACCGGGACTAGTTTGGAATTTTGGATAATACAGTGTGTCCCTAGCCATTGGACAAAGCCGAAATGTACATATGCATTAGGGTATAGAACCAGTGTACAAAGTATCATAACAACCGGTGTAGCCGTTTCAAAGAAATTAACAAATTACCATTTTTTACTTTGGAGCAGCCTGTATGTGTTAGTAGCTCCTAAGGTACTATCCCCAAAGAATAGTATGGAACCTTCTTCGACCTTTTTGATTATCTTTTTTATTTATGACACTAATAAGCTTCTGACTTTTGAAAAATGTCATCATTATCAAATATTTCGAACAAATTGTCAAAAACACTGCCAAAGATTAACACAGTGTTTCTTTTTGTTGTCGATTATTGCAAATAACTTTTGTTCGAAAAAATTATTTTTTTATCTTTTGTTCTAATTTAAAAAATTATAACGTCAGAGCATTCCTGAGAAGTAACCCTACGTGGGATTTCAGGGTTTGTCCAATGGCTAAGGTCACCTGTATAATTAATTTACTGTACTGTTTGTACCAACATAAACAGTACAGTATATTAAATAAAAAATTGACGTGATATATTAACGTTGAAATATAAAACACCTGATAAAAATGTAATGCTTTTTTTCACATATTTTTTTTATAAAATCATCAATTTGTAATTAACGAACGGCTGCGTCGGATACAGCGTTCGGATAATTGAGGGTTCGGATAAACGAGGTCCCGAATTCGGATAATCTATGTTCCGTTTCGGCAGATTTCGACATAAAAACCAAAAGAACTGCCAGATTTTTCGGCCGTGTTTTCGTTAGTGACTGACCGAAGTTTCGGTTTCGTAATAAAAATTATGTTTCGGCCGCAAGTTCAAAACTACGGCGAAATCGAACCTTCAGTTTCCGTTTCGGCAAAAATCCGGTTTCGGTCGGTCACTAGTTTTTTATATTCTACCTAAGTTCGGCAGTACTTACTCAAACTATAATATAGCATCAATATCCAATGCTGTGGCCAGTAATAGCGCTTGATCAGTTTAATCGCCATTACCGCTCAAAAGCCTACCCATTACATTATTATTATGACACTGTTATTTGATGCTATGCTATAATGACAAACCAGTAAACAATGGTGGATAATGACCCGTTTCGCTTTCAGACCGTAAAAAAAAGTTGTTACTACAACACTTGACAGAGGGCCTGTCGCCAACATCGAATCGAGAATCGTTATATGCGATGCGAGCGACAGAGAGGCAGATAACGTATTCCCGATTGTTTGATGTTGGCGGTAGACCCTCTGACTTTTCGGGCACCTTAATTCTGCGCAATAACGATCGCGTGGACGATCGCGAAAATATAGTCACGTCTAAAAATATCGATATGGACATAGTGCCAACAATATGTATACAACTATACACTAACTTAACTTAATATAGTGTGTAAATATTTATTTGTTTAAGCCTTCCGTCAGAAGACAAAAAGGCAAATTTTAAAAATTGACGATAATCCCATATAAAATATGAATTTAGCGCCTTTTTCTAATGAAAAAGTTGTTTGACTGACTATATGAGCAATAATTAGGTCGGATATACATATTTTTGGCACTTTGACCGTATCGATATTTAAACGTGACTGTACAACAGCTAGTGGTAATATTATGCGAGAACCTTATATGTGTGGGATAGAGTTCAAACTTGTTCGCTGTTTTAAATGATAGTATAACCTTGAATAATAAAATTATTTGTGTGCTTTGTTTGTATGGTCACGCTTTTATTTGATTTGTTGGTTAGTCATGCACTGGTGTGTTTGCATATGTTTTTGTTGGAAGAATATAGAAATATTTCAACAAAGAGACAAGGGCGTCGCCAGCCGATGGCGCAGGGGGGGGCAAGTTGACTTTACCTACCACAATTCATACTTTTCTCATTCTCTATGAATGAGAAAAGTAGGTATGAATTGTAGGTAAAGTCGACAGCACATGAAACTTTTCACTTTTACTACGAGCCTTACATCTACAGCGATTGTAATAACAACAGTATCTTAGTACTATATACATAATTATATATTCTGTGACAGTACAGAGTCCAATGTGTAAAGCCACACGAGCACGAGCTCTTGACTATGCAATAAAAAACTTGTAAATGAGTTATAATAACACTTATTAGAAAAATAAAATAAAAAGGAGTTTGAATTTGAATAAATGTACAGCGTATTTTTTTTAAATTACCCGATTTTAATATTATAGTGGTCGTTGTTTGTTTATATTAGGTTAATTAAAACATAATTTTCGGGGATTCATTATAAACTTCTCGACCACTTTATTATTAAAATCTTGTAAGTTTCCATGTATAAGTTTTCGGTGCACACTCATCATGGCCAAACCATTGAGGCGATTTTCACTTATTTGAAACTTCAATATCATTTTTGAAGACCTATCCATAGATATCCCCCCCCCCCCCCATGTTTGTTTTGTTTAAATTTTATGACGTTTTTGCCATTTGGCTACGGAACCCTAAAAAGCGCTGGTGGCCTAGCGGTACGAGCGTGCGACTTGCAATCCGGAGGTCGCGGGTTCAAACCCCGGCTCGTACCAATGAGTTTTTCGGAACTTATGTACGAAATATCATTTAATATTTACCAGTCGCTTTTCGGTGACGGAAAACATCGTGAGGAAACCTGACTAATTCTACCAAGGCCTAGTTTACCCCTCTGGGTTGAAAGCTCAGATGGCAGTCGCTTTCGTAAAAACTAGTGCCTACGCCAAATCTTGAGATTAGTTGTCCCCAGCTCACCAAGCGGGCTCCCATGAGCCGTGGCAAAATGCCGGGACAATGCGAGGAAGATTTGAGCGTTGTAAAATAAAAAAAACAACGGGTACTCCGGAAGTGCCGGCAGAAGTGAAAACTTGAATAATAACGTTGCGCATTTTTGATATTTTGGAATGGTTAGGGAATAATTTTGCACGAATTGCTTTAATTATCAGTATAAAAGTACAATCATTTATGTGGTAAAAAACAATATTCATTTATTGCGCTGTCGTACACAAACATGACAATTTATATTACATTAAAAATTTAACACTTCAGAACTATTACAGTTATTTAACTTAAAAATACACAACGTTAATATTTAAGTTGCGCCGGCGGTCTACTGGCTTCAATGACATTGTAACAGTTTTTCGATCAGGTCACGTGTCCGTCTTACGAATTTTCAATCTGACGAATCTGTCGGTCACGTCACCTGTCGCGAGTGTAACATTTTTTTCCCCATCACAAAAAGTGCCCAGCGCCGCTAAAGAAGTTTTCACTTCAAAAATACTCAAAAACAAGCGTCACCAATTTGTATTCTTGCGTCCAGACCTCCATTTTATCGGTAATAATCAGTGGTTGAATTTGGCAGCCAAATTGGCATTTGCGTCCGCACGGCCTGGGGCCTGCCGCGACAACCAAAATCATTAAGACTTAATTAGAGTGACAGAGAAAAATGGCTGCAATTAACGAACTTCGATTTTCGCGGTTATAGCCCTGATTAGATCGGACAATTTCATCAGATTGGCGAAAAATTGTCTTGTCTGGACACGGGTTCAAGGGCTAGTAAACTTGGGTGCGATCTTAAATATTAATACGAATTGCAAAACTAAACTTATCCAAAAATCGGCTAGCTTAAAAAGTCACAAAAATTGCCTCAAAATCGTAAGTCACGCACATGTCACACAAGAAGGCGAAAAGTCACAAAAATGTGACTTTTGTGACCATCTGGCAACGCTGAGATAGACGCTAAAACAAAGGCGGCTGTGCGGGGGGCGCGGGCGCCGCGCGGTTACATGTTGCTTCCCCCCTCCCCCTCTCCGCTTCAACGATAGAGTAGACCAGGCGGAGCGTAGTCGATCGTTGGGAATATTAGGAGTGGAATTGGTGAATTCATTCGAGTTTCGACGTACGGGAATGATTGTTCAAGGCTTGAACTTCAAGCAAATCAACTCAAAGACTTAGGACTTTGGTTGTATTATATTTGGCAACTTTTTTAGAATCTCTAGGGGGGGGCAGCTGCCCCTCCCTGCCCCCCCTTGGCGACGCCCTTGCAAAGAGATATGCATATTTTTGAGTAGATAAACATTATGCCAGCTGTACACACACATCGAGAGCTTCTCGCCAAGAGTCTCGAACTCTCGACGAACTGACCCAATCAGAGAAGGCCGAGACGAGAAGGGAGCAGCATATAACGTAGTGGCACCAGTGACACATTCATTCTTGGCCTGTCTCGGGGTCTCTTAATGAGTGTGTACAGCCCGCATTAAAGGCTACATGCATACTTGTGTAAAAAGTAGCTGTCAATCTATATGGCATACAAATCATCAGAGTCAATGACCTTGTGCCATAAGACAGTGTATGCTTAAGAAAGATAATTATATTGTTGATATTCCAGCACTTTTCTTTGCAATTTCAGTATACATATGTTGGGTATCTTTTTCATCTGTGCTATGAACAAAGTGAGCATTTTAAAAGAAATTCTACTTTATTCCCATTGCAAAAAGTTTAAAGTGGTTTAAACTCCATCTATATGGTTGGGACTATAATATTGAATAATAAAATTATAATTGCTGATTAATGCCTATTAATTTTATTACCATAAATTGCTAATTAAATAAGTCAATTAGGTGGTCTTCACATTAGATGTAGATCCACACACCACCACTATGCTATCTTGCTCAAACACTGGAGTGGTATGCGGATCTCTAATATCTGAGCCAATAGGCCAGAGCGAGCATACGCGTGAGGCATAGGCGGTCAGTGTAGACATGCCTTGGCCGAGGTGGAGCGCTCAGGTGAGGAAAACGCGTTTTGTGCATGAGGAAATTGCCTCGCGTGTATGCTCGCTCTGTGCGGACCCACTAAATTATTAGTAAAAATATAAATTGACATAGAAAATTTAACTCTGGGCTTTAAATAGAGTAAGGATGCTAAACACAAATAATTTTTTACAATGACCCGTCATTTCCTATCTCTGTCACATGCACATAATTTTATTGCTGCCCTACTTGCACAGTGGCTTCGACAGCTGGCATCATCGGCGAGACAGCAACAACAGTGTTAGCCGAACGTTAATTGCAATTGAGCATTAACCATTACAACCGTAACGGACGGTTACAGTTTACGGTTCAATTTGTAATTGTTAATGGTCAATTGCATTAACGTTTCGGCCAACACTGGCATTACGAAAAAGCAAGTAAATGTATGAAATTTTTAATGCCTACCACATTTGCTTATTTCTTAATAAGTTAGAAGATAGTTTACATTATGAGTTGTATGATGTGGAATGTTTTTAAATGTCCTTGGCAATGAACAGTGGTTGTCCATATATATTCAAAATTATAAACAATAAATATTAAATCATAACACCATTGTTTAATTGACATTATATAACAAATGCTAAAACAATTTCTGATCTTGTTTCATTTTGATAAAATATTGTTTCATGCAAATATTTTATAAGCTTATTTTCCTATATAAAAAGAAATTTATATAGGAAAATAAGCTTATTAGATAATATGTATGTAATGTATGTAAAAACCAAGTAGATAGTATTTTATAAGCAAATTTTCCTTAAATGACTTGACAAATTTTAGCTTTAAAAAGTAAATGTACTTACAGCACTGCTCTCAAATCCATCAGGGTTAAGCGACGGCATCAGATGAATCTCCGTGGTGTTCACCAGCCTCGTGACTCTGTCATTCTTGCCGTAGTTCAGAATCAAGTACTTGGCCAAGAACACCATCAGCTCCCGGCCTACTGCCTCGTCGCCGTGCATGTTCGCCACATACTTGAAAGCTGGCCGGCCAGCATGATGCTTCTTTACGTCCTCAGATATCTGGATGACCAACAATTCACGTCCTTCTACTGACTTTCCTATAGAATAAACTTTAGCAAGGTCCGGTTGTGTTTTTTCTAAGTCCGCGAACAACTTCACTAAATCATCGTATTTTGTATATTTCGGTACACCTAGAAATGATTCATCATCTTCTTCTATAGAACGCGGCACACATTCAGTAATTAATACAGAAAATAAAACCAATACGAAAGTATTGGAACAGGTAACCATGTTTGCACCGAGAGCGGTCTGAAGGGATATTCCCGATAAAAACACTGAATACACGATAATAACACTGCGATCACTTATCGTTGTAACATTGCTGACTTATGGTTAGTTACGGCCTGAGAGCAATTTATAAAAACAAGAGATAAGGAAGAAAACGGGAAATGACTTTATACGACAGCTGAGCTGACGTCACGTAGGCTACTTGACGGACGCGTAAAGTGTTTCTTGCACTAAACCTTTTAGAATAGCAACCCGTTTTTAATTTATGAACGCATCTGTAGTTAAAATGTGTGTTCGGATTCCTAGTCGTATGACATTGACTTCGTACATTTAATTTAAGCAAAATGTAGTTTTTAAGAAAGATTTTGTAAATAATAATAATACAAAATATTTGTTTAAAAATGGTTTTATACTGCACAAATTTTTTCTAATAGTAAACAGAAAATTGCTTAGAAGAATTGGTAACAACAGATGCCAAAACACTGACCATCCAGAGAATCTCATGTGACAGTTCGATATCTCGTGTTTTATTCGTGGATTTGATAATAAAACAATAATTTAAAATCCTCTTATATGAGTGTATTGACAATGGTTATTAACGAACTAACTTAAAGTTTAGAAGAGCTAAGTTGTTGACGGGCAGTGTGACAGTAAAACGTTCTTTTTGTGATGGATAGTGCTAGCGGTAACGTCGGTGAAATGGGTCGGAGAACCGGAGAACTTTTAAGGCGTATCAACCGCTTTACAGATGGGCCCATGACAAGGAAGAAGCTGATAATACTCTTCCTGGTGGTCATTTTCCTGCTCCTCTACGTTGGTCCAACTTTGATGAGCTGGTTCTTTAACAGTGACGATTCGGCGTCAGGTCAGAGTTTTTGCCAGCAGCAATTTTTAAATCCTTTCCAAGACGCTATCAGCGATTACGACGCCTATATGAGACCTGAGAGCGAAGCAACATTGTCCAGTGTACGACACAACTATGTGCCTTATGTCGGTAATGGCCTATTAGGCCTAGCTTTAGACCATGATAGTTATATAAATATCAAACATGGGCGGACACTATCGCTCCCCGTGAAATATCATCCTCTATACATCATAGAGGATCCAGACATGAAGGAATTTACTGTTGCAGAGTATAAAAAAGGTATCATAAACAGATTTCAATGTAGTAATAGCGGCTTACAGGTTACTTATCAGTATTATGCACACAGAACGATACCATCACTGTTTGTGCAAGAAATTTGGGTCAACAATCCATCAAATAAACCTAGAAATGTAAAAATTTCAACACCCAGGGTGTCAGACTGGCCCACAGCTGTCAAACAAACTGTAAAACTTCACCAAGGTGTGGACACAAAAGAGTATGAGGTAGTCACTGGAATGCTTGAAATACCAGACAGCGATAAAGTTATAGCTGTTGCTATTGTGTGCAGAAAACTTGGAAATACATTACAAATTGATGCACGAGACGGTTTGGATTTACTTATTTTAACTACCGTCCAATATAGTCAGCCTATAAAAAAGTCTGAATATGCGAAACATAAGGATATAGTTGAAACTAAAGCTATTTCAGAAATGGAGAAGGTCATTTCTTTAACTGGAGATAGAGCTGCTGCTAAGAAACTAAAAGAAAACCATGCCAGAGTCTGGCAGGGGCTGTGGTATACAGGTTTCTACATTTCAGATTCAAAAGTCCAAGGCATAATAAATGGAGACCGCATTAATGCTACTATTTACTCCATTCTGTCCCAAGTGCAGAGTTATGAACATGAGGAACATATTAAGCCAAAGGAAAAAGCAGAAATTTTGCGTACACTTACTTATTCAGAGGGCTGCTATGGAGGACATTCAACTTTAGATGCATTTAATTTATGGAAACCTTTAAATAACCTAGAAAACTTGAATAATGTTGCTAGTGTTTGGCTGTTGACGTTAGAAAAACATGGCTGCCACAAACTCCTCAAAGCTGGGGCTAGTGGAGTCAACCAAGCAATGATACTAAGCTTTGGTAGCTTACGATTCAGTAACCAACATCTTGAATACAATATCCATCCGTCTAAGCTACACCGAGACTTTTTATTCCGCAGAGTCAACTACGGAAACATGACACATGTTAACATAAGTGTAATAGTACAGGAAGACAACAAAGCAGCAATATTTGTAGCCTTAGATCGCTCTGACAGGACATATTATGCCTGTGATGCTGGCTGTCTCGACTCTCCAGTGCAACTTGGTCCGTACAGAAAATACTTCCCAGTGAAATTAACTGATCCGTTAACAGCTATATTGTATATAACAGCAGACCAGCAGCATATGGAAGAACTAAGGCATGCCATACATGTTGTTGAAGTAGCGGAAGCCCCAGCACATGAAAATCATGTAATCGCCATGCACAAACATGGTCACAGTTTGGGCGGATTAAATCCTCTATTCTGGATATCTATTATAGCTCTAATCGTCGTCTTCCACTTGTTCTTATGCCGGATAATCATGAATGAGTTCTGCGGCAGTGGCGTAGCTTACAAACGCCTGTATAATAAGCCTTGAAGTTGCCTTATAAAGTGCTTAGCTTGACTGATTGATCCTAGATATAGGAGAAACTGCACACAGACACAAAACAAATGACTATCTGATCTTTATGAGTTTCTGGAAAATGTGCAGTGGTTTAAATAATTTATAGTAACCAAGTGTGACATCACAACACAAGTACGCGTTCGAACCTTTCCAATATCGCATGCGATTTCTGATACATTGCGGCTTTTAATTGATCCACGGATTTCATTGTGTTTTAGTGGTTTAAGTAGCTGGCAATGTATTTCACATCGCATGCAATTATCAATGTGATTTGTGGTTTGTAGAGATCCTAAGAATTCTAATTATAAAAAAAATTGTTGAATGTTATGAATAAAATCTTTTCTGTCGCTTTTTGCGTCACAATATTCTATTGCTTGAAAATATCAAGGTATTTTATTGTATTACACTGTAATAGAGTCTGTTCGGAAAGATTCGTGGAATGTATTGGGCTCCATACATTCCACGACTTTTCTCTTTCCGCACAGACTCTATACCTACTGCCACACTAAGCATAAGTGCAATAACTCATTTTGAAATATCATTTGTTTACCTTGTTCTCGCACTGTATATACACCGTGGGCCAATTAAACCCGACAGATTTTAACCACGCATTCCTCAGGTCATAAGGAGCAAAAAATGTTATATGAGTTTTGGCCAAATTAAAAATAAAAATATCCTTTTGCGTTTTCTGCACACGTCATGTTATTTATTGTTACACCTTGGTGAAAAAAAATCATTACAACGAATAAGTAAAGTTTTTTTTTATTTACAGACGAAAATTGCGAGTTTACTTTAAAACTATCTGTCAGTAGGTATGTCTAAACCAAGTCACATAGTGGCAGCGTCACAGCTAAAAAGGCGTTTTTGACTAAGTTATAAAAGAAACAAATTTTCACAGAAATTGTCGTTATCTCTAAAACAAGACCGATTTCAGAAAACATTGTATGACATTTTAGTCTCTAAACGCGGTCAAGAATACACCTTTGAAATCTGTCGGGCCCACGGTGTATAGTAATTTATGTGACTGCTACATAATAAAAATCATTAAAACACGAGTGTGGGTTTAGGAAAAGAGCTGAAAGCGAGTTTATCTTTATACTGGCGGAAATTTGCGGTATTTTAACGCATCATAGAGGATTTATGATATGTGTGTAGATAAAATATGTTATACAATTGAAAGACGAGAGATTTCAAAATTAGTAATTGTACTTACGCCTTAGTGCGGCAGTATAATTTGTCATATTGTAAAACGATGTAAAATGTAAAAGCATGTTTACAATTAAAAAAAAGTCCTATACTTGGGCTGGCACTCAAAACATATTGTTATAGATATACATACTTATGATTGACTAGGTGCCTGTTGATGTACAATCCCCCTCAGATCTCACAAAGCGGTTAAGGTGGTCAAAAATATCTAATATACACTAATAGATAGATGTGTGAGTGCCTTGGCTGCTCCGTTATCCCTGATTACAAGCGAAATCTGTAATCATTTTATGCATTTGATTGGTTGGTACAACACAAACACAAAAAATATCACAAACACTTTCAGCGCAGCAGCTGCTCTCGTAGTCGATAAAACGGGAAAAAATTTATGTAGCGAAAAGAGCCTACTAACAGAGAACTGACCTAGCCCTGCCAGTGATTATGAAAAACATTAAAAATAATCTATGTGTACCCCGTAATATCTGTACACTCTATTGCTTGTTCAGATATCTTTTTAGCACCGGGGCCGTTTCGATATATCTGATGGCGACTGTACCTTTTTCTTACATTGCCATGGTTACAATACAATCTCCTGGGTCATTATTTAACCTTGTGAACGCCAGACGGCGAAGGAACATGCCGTGCCCCGGAGGCAGGCGATCACGATTATTTAAGCCAAATTGAACTTTACGGAGTCCCGCGTTAGTCCCTATTGCATTGGCGAAACTGTCCGCTGTAGCCGTCGTTGGCGTCCTTGGCAAGTCTTTCAGATGTCGGCCATAGCCGACGGTGGCGGTCAAAAGGTTGAAACCCCTGGTTTTAGGGTATTCAAAGAAAATTTGTATGAGGGCTGTTATGGAGATCTTTTAAGAACTAAAGAACTTATTTAAAAAAGTTGATGTTACACTCCTAAATGTTTAAAATATGTAATTTTAAACAAGTTGCCTTGCATAGTCAGCCCTTGTATTATTCGAATAGTTCATATATAATTAAGTGTCAATAATTTATTAATATTGAAGAATGCTTATTTAGTTGATTGTATTATGTTATTGCTTGATCTCTTATCATGCTATTTGAATATAAATGTTATCAGCACGAAATATATTGGACTTTATGACCGCAACACACTTAGCTATATTTGCGGATTTTGGGTCATCCACATATTACGTCCTAGCATCAGGAGAGGGATCATGACAAACGTGACAGTACATGTTAGAAATAGGAAAAAGCGTGAAAATGGAGGATGGGGGTGAGGTCCAAAGTCTCGAAATTTTGTGTGACGTAATTAATGGATGACGCCTTTCGGCAAATAGAGCCAAGTGCGTCGGACTAACGAGAATTTGAAATAGAGGTGGATTGTCGAAGAAAATTTTATAGCCACACTAAACTTACTGCCATCTTTCGAGACATGATTAAAACTTTTAGAACGCCATTTGATTTTGACCCTTATTCTTTTGCTGATATGTGTTAATTTGTTAAATATCAAAGTGGCGTAAAAGTTTTAATCGTGTTTCGAAAGATTGCAGTAAATTTCGTCGTTACTAGTCACGCCCATTTGTTTATGACATAAAGCGTTCAAAGGGTTAAAAAATTAGGTAAAGGGTTCAATACTGAGATTCGATTCTGTTAAACATTAACATTTAAAACAATTCCCTAATGTTATATGACCGAGTGTTCAAAATTAAACAGATCTGTTTTCTAAAGTTTAAGAAGAAAACTGTTATGCACGATTAACCAACACTTAATTTATAGTTACGATGTATTTCGTGCTGACTGTACTTAGGGACTGTCGCAATACTTTTTCGATAGTGAAGCTGTAAACGAGATTATGAATAGAAATGTTTTTGTTATAGTCTTTGTTTATTGATATACTGCATTGTTTCTTTTCCCAATAGTTTTAGATAATTAATCTCTATAAGAGCCTGAGTTGCGAGTGTGTGAATCTTGGAACACAACTATCAAATCCCTACTTTATTAATGCGAAAGTAAAATAACTCCGTCTGTCTGTTACCTCTTCACACTTAAACTGCTGAACCGATTTCGATGAAATTTGATATGGAGATAGTTTGAAGACCGGGGAAGACTATAGGGCGGTTTCAGACTAGCGTTTTATACGGGCGTACGCGTACGGGCGTGTAAGCTCGTATTGACCAAATGTAGGGAAAAGTAACGCGCGCGTAAACCCAAGCTCTCGTAAAAACCTAATGTAGGGAACTCGTATCGCTGAAACGACCGTATACGCGCGTAATAATATGCTAGTTTGAAACCGCCCATAGGATAGTTTTATCATATATCAGACATTCCCCGCAAACGAATGCAGAAGCTAGTCATATATGGACCACTAAAACCGATTTTGAAGGGGCAGCATCAGAGTTACGATCAGCGGATTGGTCGAAGGTTTTAAATTCTGTAAATGTGAACCAGGCGGTCTCTATCTTTGACGAAATCCTAGCCTCAGCTATAAATAAAAACACTAGTCGAGTAAAAATTAGCCGCTCCAAACTTAATTTGAAACCTTGGATCACTCCTGGTCTTATAAGATGCATGAAGCATAGGGATAGGCTGCATAGTAGAGCACGAGCTGCGCCAAACGATATGAGTCTTCAGACTATCTATAAGCGTTACAGAAACTTTTTTAACAATCTCCTGTATAATCTGAAAAACGAATATCAAAGTAAGCAATTGACTGAAGCTAGGGACAATCCAAAGAAACTGTGGCAAATAATAAAAAATGTCTGTCATACTCAACACACCAACACTTCTGTCAGTGAACTCACTGCACTCCGTAGTTCGCCTAAAGAATCACTAAATATCTGCAACCAACATTTCGTGACGGTGGGGCAAAAGCTAGCTGTCGATATTCTTAACAAACTAGGGGAGGATGAATCTTCTCTAGCAGCCAAAACTACATCAAAAAGCTCAACTGCCGACTCCCTTTTCTTCCACCCAACCGACGTTTACGAAATCGACAAAATTATTTCTTCTTTCAAATCTGATGGTGCTCCGGGCCCTGATTCTGTCAAACCTCTCTTCGTCAAGGAAATCCGAAGCCTTATTATTGAACCACTAACCCACATCTGCAACCTAAGCTTGGCAACCGGGTGTTTTCCTGATCGTTGGAAATTGGCGCAAGTGTCTCCCATTCACAAAACGGGACCTAAAAATGACCCCAACAACTTCCGTCCTATATCCTTACTTAGCGTTTTTTCTAAAATACTAGAAAAAATAGTAAATAATCGCCTAACAGCTTTCCTTGATAAACACAAAATCCTCTCAGATAACCAGTTTGGCTTTAGGAAAGGAATGTCAACAGAAGCTGCAGCTATACATTTAACAAATAAAATATCCTGTTTCCTAGAAAGTGGTAATAAGTGTATTGGGGTATTTTTGGACCTGTGTAAAGCTTTCGACACTGTCTCAACAGATATCCTACTAAGGAAGCTGTACGCCTCGGGTATACGGGGGATTTCTCACGAATGGTTCCGTAGTTATCTGACTGATAGGCGTCAAGTTGTTAAGATTGGAGAGCACTACAGCGATCAACTACCAGTCTCTTTTGGAGTCCCGCAGGGCAGTATTCTGGGCCCTTCGCTCTTTCTTATTTACGTAAACGACATTATGAACATAAATCTAGATAGAGCTGATACAATTTGTTACGCAGACGATACCGTTGTGTTGTTCCATGGGAAGACATGGGATAATGTCTTTGATCTAGCGGAGGACGGGCTGAGAGATATTATGTCGTGGCTCAATAATAATTTATTAACTCTTAATGTAGCCAAATCATATTTTCTCACGTTTACTAAAACTAATAAGACAGTACCCATGAATATCTCGGGCAGAAGCCTACCTCTGCATATTGATAACTGTCGGAAGTCGGTGAATGGGGTGTCTCCTTGCAAGTGTAACGTTATAGTTAGAGCTGAAAAGGTAAAATATCTGGGTTTATTGATAGACGGTAATCTTTCATTTAAACACCACATTTCAGCACTAAGTGGAAGAGTAAGGAAATGTATATATATCATGAAAAAGCTTCGCTGTTGCACCTCAGAACAAGTGCTACGGCTTGTCTACTATGCCCTCTGCCAATCAATAATCCAGTATGGCATCGCAGTCTGGGGCAGTGCCGCAAAAACCACACTTATAACGCTGGAGAGGGCTCAGCGTGCTGTTATCAAGGTCATGCTGCGCAAACCTCTTTTTTACCCAACGAATTCCCTTTACCGGGACTCGAAACTCCTAAGCGTGAGACGGTTATATGTGTCTAAAGCAGTAGCTCAAGCTCATGTAATTATTGGCAAATTGCCTAACATTACACAGCTGCTGACCAAACGGAAATTTCGAGTCCCCACTCCAAAATATAGATCAGCCCTTGCAAAGCGGTCGCCACATTTTATGCACCTACGTGTATATAACAATGTTTGTAAGGTACACGAAATTCAAAATTGGACTTTAAGTAAGACCAAGGCAACGGTAAAAAAGTGGCTTGTGTCGTTAACATATCACGAAACGGAGGCTCTTCTTGTACCAAGTTAACGCACGCGCACACGCACACACACACAAACACACACACACACACACACACACACACACACACACACACACACACATTTGTATAGTAGTATCCACCGTTTTGTAATTTATTTTAGTGTTGTTATATTTTAGTTTTTTAATCTTCTCTTTCTGATTTGTAACGTCTGTACCTATTTGTAACGTCTTTATACTTATTGCCAATGTATTGCACTCAAGGGTCCCGAGATACAGGCTCAGCCTAGTTTGGGGTCCGCCAGTATACCAATTATGTTTTTCTGTGTTCTGTATAGAAATAAATAATTTTAATTTTAATTTTTTTAATTTTTTAATTTTAATTTTAATATAGGTAGTAGGAAAGATAACAACTCAATAAAAGACACATGAAAAATGTCTATAAATATATTTACAAAATATGGCTTCTAAAATATTAAGGCACGTATACATTGTAACATAATTATCATTCTGATCACAAAGCCTAGTTTATGTTATGTACAATGTTCACCAATATAAGGACGGTGTTAAGTAGAGCATATCCAGATAAAATTTAATTATTGCAAACAATGCAACTTACTAATTGATTTTATTTTCATCAACGCAAACAACTCCCACTTAACCCTTGGAGTGGCAGGCCGTTGACTCCCGACCGATTATATCATTTAAATTTCAAATTTGATTAATTGAAAATTCCAATAACTCAAAAACGACACATGCCACTTGAAGAGATAAGTTCCTGGCATTCCAAATTGACAAACTCTTCTTCCTAACCTATTTTTTGTCATTTTTACTTTCGAACATGAAATTTTATGTGTTTATATTCTGCATAACACCATCCAAATTATCTATCCGTCTAAGGTATCTAAATAGAACATTCCGTATAGGCTC
Source organism: Cydia pomonella (assembly GCF_033807575.1). Classification (NCBI taxonomy): domain Eukaryota; kingdom Metazoa; phylum Arthropoda; class Insecta; order Lepidoptera; family Tortricidae; genus Cydia; species Cydia pomonella. Next base: position 3,206,415 of record NC_084722.1, read on the forward strand.
GTTATCAAAATCACATACAATTTTGTACATTATGTACTTTTACTAACACATAAAAACGTGACATAACGTTCAGGGACATAAGGGAATAGCCTTCAAGTCAAATGGGATTTGAACCTTATACATATGCAATTAGGAAGCTTTTTAGTTTGACTACCAAGACGACATACCAAATTACCCTTAATACAAACCGTCATTTTGAAAACATTTGTAACAATATTGAGAGATAAATGTGCAATAATAAACTTTGAATTTCAAAGCATAAAGTTTAAATTTCAATGGACGATAAGAAACTGACACGAAGAACGTTCATAAGAGTTTAATGCTGTCAAAAACCTTGCTGTTTTCAAGCAAGGTGTATATTGCTTGATTTTAAAATTAATGTCAACATATAGGTAAGTGATATTTTTGGATTAAAAGATCAAGGTTAAGAAATTCAAAAAGAACTCTGACTTACGTAGTTATAAAGAAGGTTACTCAAATTGCCTGAAAAGTATTTCATTGACAAAATAATTAATTTCTTGAGTAAGAAATACATTACATTATAACATATACGAAGTCATGTCAACATAAATCCTCGTCTGAAACTATAATAAAAACGCCTTGATTGTCTAAGATAAATGTACGTATGCAAAATAAAAAAAATTACCCCCTTATTCATAAACGTCTACTAAAGTTGACAAGCCGCTAATAATCGTTTGTCCCTTTCCATCATACCAATACGTCGGAAACGGACAACCGATTATTAGCGACTTGTCAACTTAATAGACGTGTATGAATAAGGGGGTTATTAGCGGCTTGTCAACTTTAGTAGACGTGTATGAATAAGGGGGTTAGGGTATAACTTTGCTAACATTTCAAGTTGAAACCATATTAAAATCGTCTTAGTTTAAATAAAAACTAGGACAAGAGTTTAAGCTTTTATCTCACCATGATTTTGAACTTTATTTCAAAGTGATGGAGTTCAGTTTTGTATAATTTCCGACACGTATGACTTTTTCTACTCGTAGACTTTATTGGTTGAATTAAGACTTCGTATATCAAACTGAAATCGCATTCTTTTCACTATGGGCTCCCGACTCTACTATAATGACTTCTTACGTAATGCTTTAGTCAACTGTAATGAACTCGACCAATCACGTGTCGCGGCCAAGAGTAAAATACATCAACGCACTACTGTTTCATGAATAAGCGTTTGTACTATCTTTTTGTCTAGTAAGATACTTACCTAATTTTGTTTAATTATTTAGGTTTTATGGACGGAGGAAAAAGTATTGTTTTAGTTGACTCGTCGAAAAAGTATCGTATACAATAGTGATATAATCTTTTCAATGTCGTACCTACTTAGGCCACTCAGCTCCTTAACTAAAAAGCTTTCTATAATAGTTTCCTTATATAATATATGAATACAAATCCCAAACAGCTGATTTCTATATGGTTTCAGCCGAAAATGGACTTAAACTAATAAAACATAAGGTACATAACAGAATGGTCCGGTTATATTTGAACTATTGGCGGGGCGTGAGAAGCGTAGTTTTTTGATTGACAATTGTTTACCTTACTACAAACGTAATAAAGTCGATTACGACACAAGTTGCGATTTTTAAATCGATATAAGTTACGAATTACCTATTCACACGTGTATCGTACAACGTTTTACTGTACATACGGCCCGACATAGGTACGTAAAGTGATAATTACCGCACTAATGCAGGAAAGTAACGCCATATGTACTCGTGCTGTACAATACGATGCTTAGGTGTTATTATGAACCTTTTAATAGACTTCATGATTATCACAATAAAGTAGAAAATTTATATACTTAAACTATCGGGCAACCACAAACGATCCACCATAACAAATATTCCTATTTTCAAATTGAACCTTGTTGTCGAGTAAATTGGGATGAATTTAGTTTGTTGGAAAAAGTAATGAAATCAAAGTTCAATGTCCTAATACTAGTATAAATTACCTCCAATGAAATTTAAATCTTAATTAAATGAAACAGAGTTGCTTTTGTTTTGTTTCGTTCGATTTTTAAACGAAACAAATTCAACTCTATTTTATAATACCATTGATTCAAATTCGATTCTCAATTTTTCGTTGTATGGTGGGCCGCTAGAGGATAATGTACGGTCACGTCTGAAAATATCGGTACAAAAATGTGCCAAAACTATGTATACACTACCTTAATACATGGGCGATAAAGTCGTGTATACATATTTTTGGCACATTTTTCGTACCGATATTTTTAGTCGTGACTGTACATTTACGAGGCTAAGGAACTCTAGCTAAAACAATTCTAACCTGACATAGAAGTTTTTGTGGCAATATAAAGTGATTGACAAAATAAAATATCGACATGTCTATTATCGATGTTACCTTAGCGTTATAGATATTTTTAACATTGTATAAAAAGAAAGCTATCTGCGAAATACGCAACACATATACCCATTGGTAGTTTTCTTATTTTTTGACACTGTCTGAGTACTAAATACATGTAATCAAGAAATTATGGTCCGATTTGGAATTGATTTTCATTCTTGAAATTTCTAGGTAATTTACAGCAAGTAGAAGTTGCATCTTTTAATTATTAATCTATGACTGACTTATCGATAACATATTTGTCGATGTTTCATTTTCTCAAGCACTCGTTATTACCACAAAAACTTCTATGTCTGATTCTAACTTTTACTTTAATAAATGTACAGTCAGCCAAGTGGTTTACCACTTTTCTACTCGTATTTGTCAAGTAATAGAGTCGAAAAGTGGTAAACCAGTTTCTTGGTCGACTGTACGTATAACCATAGAGAAATAAATAACAAAACGCTTATTATTGGGTCATTACCTATGAAATTGGCGATTTTGTTCATAAGTATTAGTCATGTCATAGTTTATTTATTTTAATAGTAACTTCGAAGTATTTTTTAATTTCATCAGTGCGCTACATGACAACGATTCGACATACAATTATTTGCTACTTTTATTGTTTTATGTATTCAGAATACCGCCCTGAAAACAGCTCTTTTCATGTGCTGCCGGCTCGAGTATTTAAATGACTTATATTTTTCTGACGGGACAGATAAAAAAAAAATGAGATAGAAAATGTGCCTTAAAAATGTCTCGAATTACTGGCAAAAATTTGTTTGGTTTCAAAATGCCATAACAAAATGATCCGCAAAATTCATTGTACGAAAAATCGAATTTCGTTAAAGTTCTCCATACAAGACACCAATTTCATAGGTAATATTTAATAATAACCTAATATTTTCGTAGTCGTCTAACATTGAGTAGCGGAACTCTCAGTACTGCTACTTGACAATAGATGCCGCGACGAACGAAAAGCCTAATGCTCAACAATTTTCAGCTAAGATTACAACCGGAACTCTGTTTGTGATATTAGTTGTATATAAATAACTATGTAAATAATGTATATTACGATTGTTTATATTTCTCTATGTAAGTGAATTGTAATATTCGTTTGGAGAAATAAATTCTTAAACCTTAAACCATAAACCATATTGTCGAGCAATACAATGTTTGGTCAGTAGCGACACTTGAGACATCTAGTGTCAAGTAGCGGTACTGATAATTTTGCTAACTAACAAAACTGATGTATGGAGTGAGCAATCTCTATGGGCGACGCACTTTTTAGATGTTTACTTTTTTATATTTCTGAATTATATTGTTTTATTGTTGATTTATGTTCTTTTTTACATTTTGTTATTATTCATTCTTCTTGTTTCCATCGAATAAAGTACTATCAATTAATCAGCATATTTTATCATTAAGCCGGATTCACATTTGTCTGTTGTGTTGTGTTGTGTCGTGGCGGTTTTGACGACCGGTTTGGCCTAGTGGTTAGTGACCCTGCCTACGAAGCTGATGGTCCCGGGTTCAAATCCTGGTAAGGGCATTTATTCGTGTGATGAGCATGGATATTTGTTCCTGAGTCATGGGTGTTTTCTGTGTATTTAAGTATTTATAATTATATATATCGTTGTCTAGGTACCTACAACACAAGCCTTATTGAGCTTACTGTGGGACTTAGTCAATTTGTATAATAATGTCCTATAATATTTATTTATTTAATCTGTTTCATACATTTAATATGGTGGCGTGCACATTTGTCTTACTCAGCGTGCATCACATAAATGTGAACACAACCATTTTAAATGTGTGAAACCGATTGTCGTTCTGATGCATCACGACACAACACAACACGACAGACAAATATGATTCAGGCTTAATATTGTGGTCCTTCGAGCCGGATCACAACGCCAACACACTCTATGTACTTTTTTCTCTATGGTATAACTTATTTTACTTTGCCGCAACCATTTTGTCAGTGGTAACAACATTATGTAGCCTCCCACGCCAGTCATGTTATTTAAAAACTTAAATATCTATATATAAAAATGGGAAACTAACTATCCAGATCTCGATTGATACTTACAATTATTATGTTAAATTGATTATAAAAAGCGTATAAACGTTATTATACAGTCACGTCTGAAAACATTGGCACGATTGAAATATGTATACAATACACGACCTTATGGCTCATATGTTAGGGTAGTGTGTACATATTTTTGGCACTTTGTCCGTATCGATATTTTCAGACGTGACCGTACAATCTCATACAAATAAAAAAAATACTTTGTGCACAAAAAATATTCTGAGACAATTATTTCAATTTGGCAACATTGTCGATTATATAGGAGATCAAAAATAAAAATTTGATTATATACATTTATTGTAATATGTCTCTACTCTCTGGACATTGACCGAGATCCCGAGTAGAGTTCCTTCTCAGGAAGGTATATGGTAAATTATTTTTCACCTCAGTAGCTCGAACAAGCCTACTTTCCTCACTCTAGGGAGTGAGACAAGCTTTCGTCATAATGATGATGCCTTTCATTCATGAATGTAAATAAATATGATTAACTTTTACTTGATGTTGAATTTTTTTAACCTTATGTTCTCACTACTGAGGTGAAAAGTTGTATGTGTCACACGAGAGCAAAGTTATTTCACATATCGTGTTTTTGAGTCCCTCGCTACGCTCAAGATTCTAACTTAGAATCACTCTCTTCGCTCGTGATTCAATTATAGCATCTTTCGCTTACTCAGGACTCAAAATTAACACTCGCAAGAAAAACCAACTTTCCTCTCTTGTTGCACAAATAACTATGATTAGATAAACATTAAAAAAAATTAAGTTAAATTAACTCAAATAAATCATCAATACCCTAAATGTAAGAGATATAGTGTACAAAGGCGTGTCCAAGTTTAAATACTTAGGCTGCACCGTTACTGATACCAACAATCGTGACGAGGACATAAAGATTAGCATCCAGAATACATTGCGATGCAGTGCAGCTCTTCACAAGGTGTTAGTGTCCAAGCTTCTAAGCAGACGCACCAAGATCCGAATCTATAAGACCGTGATTCGTCCAATCCTAACCTACGGATGCGAAGCATGGACACTAACACTCAAGGAAGAAAACATGCTGCTAGTTGCCGAGAGGAAAATCCTCCGCAAGATACTGGGCCCCAAACGAAGACCGGATGGAAGCTGGACAGTCCTTAAGAACCGTGAGATCGAAGACCTAGACGCTGAACCTAACATCATGGGAGAAAGTAAAGCTCACAGACTCCGTTGGTTGGGCCACCTTGAGAGAATGGACGAAGATGAAGGGACAATTGGGTACTTGACACATGTTGAATATTATAAAAAAATTGAGTTTAATGTATATATAGAAAATGAGCCATCCATTATAAAAAGTAGAATTTAAAAAATTATATTGGGATTATAAAAAATTACAAACCTCCAAAGTCTCAAAAAACATTTTTTTTTTGTCTTTCAATAATAGAAAATAAAATGGTACCATTACATTCCTTACATTTTATTGAAAAATAAATTGTATGACAACTATACACATAAACGCAATATTTCAGGGTCAAAATAGCAATTTCCTTGATCTTCCATACATTTAGCACCGACTTATATGATGTGACGTCACATCATATTATCATTTTGTTAGAGGCGTTTCAATCGTCGACTGAGAGTGTCAGACTTTAACTCTCATTTCTGACCTTTGTGTTGCTTAAGTGCCATGAGTCCTATATAGACATTTGATCCTCAGGAAAATCAAGATCGTTTGACATTATTCACAAAAACTGTCAAGTAGCCAATTGGCGAGAGGTCGCACAGGACCGAGAAAAGTGGCGCTGTCTTGTGTCGGAGGCTAAGTCTCATTTTGGGTCGCTGAGCCAACCGAATAAAGTAAGTAAGTAAATCATCAATAAATAGGAGGATACCGTATTTGTCGTTCGCAATGATGATAAGATTAATGTAAATACAGGCTGTCCTGAATTATTAAATCGTAAATCATTAACTGCCCGAAGCCCGAATAGCCTCCTTCAGACGGTGACAGAGCGCCTAGACGGCTCTTTCCAGCTTCATTGGTATAAGCTGCACAGGGCGTCTTTTTTTTTTAATTATTATCAGTTGTATGTTATTCGTTTTAATTTCTAACTTTATGTGTGCAAGTGTTATTCATTGTATTTTTATATATATTATTAATATTTTGTCTATCTAATTTTGTTAAAATTGCTAATAAATTCATGATTATGTAATTATGGATCGCATATATCTGAAATAAAAGAATTTATTATTATTAATTTATCCGTTAATACTGTGTCGTTTGGAATGAGACTTTTTACATAGGTTAGAAATACCCTAATCGACACGTCCTATTAATCTATGTCCAGAGTATAGATGTGCAAGTTTATAAAAGATAGGAAAAGTTCTCGGAAATTTCTTGATAATTTCAAAGAAATATAAGAAATTTCCAGTTTATGTTTCGGAAACTTTCAATCCCCATACAAAATAATAAGAAATTTCCGAAACTATCCAACGTGTTAAATTTCGCAATTTTGGAAAGTTTCCTTCGGCACATCAGTAGTCCAGAGGGTAGAGGACACGTTGTATACGTATGTGTGCGAGCTTTTGGCTAATATTGTACAATTACGCACACAACTTTTCAGTATCTAAGGCACATTATTTATTTTATTAAAGGCATCTTAATCACTAAATAAAACAGTGTGATTTGGTCACACACAGAAATTAGGTTTACGACTCCTGTGGGCGTAATTACCTCAAAACCGCTTGGTATGGTTGCCTGGTAGAGAATGCCATCAGGCATTAAGCCCGCTATTTGTACCTTTTTTTGCAATAAAGTTAAAAATAAATAAATAATAAAACAGCTGCTGAGCTTTTTTTAGCAGCCCTGCAATGGACTGCCAACCATCTGAATAGGCGGATCCACACAGAGCGAGCATACGCGCGAGGCAATTTCCTCACAAAACGGCCGAGGCACGTCTACACTCGCCGGTTTGCGAGGAAATTAATGCTGAACATGGAAATGTTTTCGCGTAGAAGTACCCAATTCTGCTTCTCATTGAAACTGCTGTTACTGCTACACAAACTGTTAACTTGTCCACAGGAGTGACAAATTTAGTTTTAAAATCTGTGTATGACCAAACTACATTCATCATCTCATTTTCAATAAATTCCCTGTTTATGATCTTAGTCTTGGAAATTTGACTTACATAACTGTGAATTTGACAGTCGCCATCTTTGGACGCGATGTGTCAACGTTACCAAAGACAGCGCCATCTCTCGGCGTAATAAAACACTGACATCTCTGATAAACAACGACCAACAAAGTCATCGCCATCTAACGGCAAAACCCAAGAGAGATAACGCCATTTCTGATCCGGAAAGCCGGATCAAACGAATTCCGTATCTACTGAGATATTCAGTAAGATTAAAAGCGCAGTTCTGTGAACTCCTTTGTTCAACCGTGTTGTTATTTAGAGTTCTTCATAGAACGCTAGTCGAGTGTTGGTGGAGCCCTGCCTTAACTTTCGGAGCGTGGAGTATTTGGTATCACCCGCTTTTGCTTGCGCTTCGTGCAATCTGAAATGAGAGATGAAAATGTGAGAAACACATTGACTTATATTATATTACTTCGTAAAGACGGGCACTAAAGGACCCCACTGATTACCAGTTCACCGGACGATATCGGCCTGTCAGTTATTCAGGATTGGCAGCTTTTGCGTATAACTGACAGGCTGATATCGTCCGGCGAACTGGTAATCAGTGGGCTCTTTAAAGTTCCAGTTCGCAGGACGATATCGGCGTGTAAGTTAGTCGCGATTGGCAGCTTTGGCGATTAACTGACAGGCCGATATAGTTCGGTTCGAACAGGTAATCAGTAGGCCCCCTAAGAATGGTTCTAGTACAGCGATGACATGCATGAATTCGAGCCAAACATGCAGTCTAACATAACTAGTTGCGACCAATCGCGCGCGTGATGCGAGCTCATAAACCAATCGCGTTGTGGCATTCCACCGACGCACACCAAAGGAGAATTTTCGGTCGGAATTAAATGGACCTTTATTTAAACGCCGTGCACCGAGTCGGGCACGAGCACGAGTTGAGCTCGTCTCACTGGAATTGGTGGCAAGGAACATGTTGGGGCCTATCTTTATTTATCAAATTTTTGAAGAGACATTCTTTTAAATTTCATGAAATATGAACAGGTCGATTCACGAAAGCTGGCGCGAATGAAATGAACGAAACGGATGATTACTGTCATTGTGTGACTGACGCACAGTCAGTATACAGTCAGAGTCACCATTTTATTATATTATTATGTCTATGAAGCCTATAGTCCCGGATTCAAATCCTGGTAAGAGCATTTATTTGTGTGATGGGCACCGATATTTGTTCCTGAGTCATGGGTAATTTCTATGTATTTATATTATATATTTAATTAAATAAAAAAATAGTTTTTTTTAATACTACATCGGTGGCAAACAAGCATACGGCCCGTCTGATGGTAAGCAGTCTCCGTAGTCTATGTACGCCTGCAACTGCAGAGCAGTTACATCCGCGTTGCCGACCCTAACCCCCCCCCCCCGCGTTGAGCTCTGCCAACCTTACTCACCGGCAGGAACACAACACTACTTCAGGTATATAAATGAAATAAAATGACCTGTCGAGCGTGGCGGCGTCGCGCTCCACCCGCAGCACGGAGAACTCACAGCGCAGCGACTCGAGCTGCTGCTGGAGATGCTTCGACTTCGCTAGGTACTCCACTCTGAAATTAAATATATACATAATGGATATATACAGATGATTATTATAACTAGCTTATATCTAAAATAGGCCCTTGAGGCATTGTACAGTCAGCGTCAAATAATTCGTAGCAGTCAAAGTGGCCAAATAGTTCGGTACACCATACTAAATATATGGTGTACCGAACTTGACTTTGACTGCTACGAAGTATTTGACGCTGACTGTACCAAGGATGCTGGCGGCATTTCCTCGTTGTATCGCAATACTGACACGTTGTGCGAGGAAGCCGGCAGCTCTTCGGTTACCAGTTACGTCAATCAGACGTTTCGCGATTTCTCCAAGAAACTTGTGCGCGCTGGAACCTCATGGACCTAGAGTTTCAACGCCAAGGCGTTATTATTTTTAGTTTGTTTAGTAGTTTTGACGACCGGTTTGGCCTAGTGGGTAGTGACCCTGCCTATGAAGCCGATGGTCCCGGGGTTCAAATCTTGGTAAGGGCATTTATTTGTGTGATGAGCACGGATATTTGTTCTTGAGTCATGGGTGTTTTCTATGTATTTAAGTATTTATATATATTTATTATACATATCGTTGTCTAAGTACCCTCAACACAAGCCTTATTGAGCTTACTGTGGGACTTAGTCAATTTGTTTAATAATGTCCTATAATATAAGCTGTCACTCAGATGCCACGTCATCGAAGAGTCAAAACTTAAATTGAACTTTATGCATATGCACATAGGTCTATGTTGCTCTGTGGTCTGCGGATTAATTCCCTCCAGACACGTGGTCCTGCTGCCCTTGTCCTACCGATCGGACCACATGAACTTTTTTTTCCGACTCGTCCGATTAATCGGACTACCAGGATTTGTTATTCCGCTTCGTCCTACCGATCGGACCACATGATCTATTTTTTATTCCACTTCGTCCTACCGATCGGACCACATGAACTTATATATTTTTTCCTGCAACCTAGCCGAGTTATGTTAATAATATCCGCCAATTTATTATGTGTTGTATTTATATTTTAATATGTCGGATACGGCGCTCGCTTTTACCACAGTTCACCTAACACACTGCTCCTCGCTTCGCTCGTCATCGCACCTATATAGGCTCTGTCGAACGACACTATTTGTGATTGTAAACAAATAAAATATAGTGGGAAATTCTTCTCTTATACGTTCGTTTAGCGGACGACTAGACAATTCGGTCGTTATATTATTACCTAAGAAAGTTACCTACTACGCAGTATACACGACGCATTACTTATATCTAGAACGCTGTGTCCGATTAGTGGGACGTGGGACCACGTGGTCTAAGAAAACGTCAGTTTCTATAATCCAATTAGGTAATGGGACCAACATGTTGGGAACTCACCGCTCCTTCTCGATCTCCCTGGACAGGCGGTGTATGTGCGGGTCGTCCGAGTCGTCGGGCACGAACAGGCACGAGTTGAGCTCGTGTCACTGGATCTAGGGGCAGGGAACATGTTGGGAACTCGCCGCTCCTTCTCGATCTCCCTGGACAGGCGGTGTATGTGCGGGTCGTCCGAGTCGTCGGGCACGAGAAGGCACGAGTTGAGCTCGTGTCACTGGAGCTAGGGGCAGGGAACATGTTGGGAACTCACCGCTCCTTCTCGATCTCCCTGGACAGGCGGTGTATGTGCGGGTCGTCCGAGTCTTCGGGCACGAGCAGGCACGAGTTGAGCTCGTGTCACTGGATCTAGGGGCAGGGAACATGTTGGGAACTCACCGCTCCTTCTCGATCTCCCTGGACAGGCGGTGTATGTGCGGGTCGTCCGAGTCTTCGGGCACGAGCAGGCACGAGTTGAGCTCGTGTCACTGGATCTAGGGGCAGGGAACATGTTGGGAACTCACCGCTCCTTCTCGATCTCCCTGGACAGGCGGTGTATGTGCGGGTCGTCCGAGTCGTCGGGCACGAGCAGGCACGAGTTGAGCTCGTGTCACTGGAGCTAGGGGCAGGGAACATGTTGGGAACTCACCGCTCCTTCTCGATCTCCCTGGACAGGCGGTGTATGTGCGGGTCGTCCGAGTCGTCGGGCACGAGCAGGCACGAGTTGAGCTCGTGTCACTGGATCTAGGGGCAGGGAACATGTTGGGAACTCACCGCTCCTTCTCGATCTCCCTGGACAGGCGGTGTATGTGCGGGTCGTCCGAGTCGTCGGGCACGAGCAGGCACGAGTTGAGCTCGTGTCACTGGAGCTAGGGGCAGGGAACATGTTGGGAACTCACCGCTCCTTCTCGATCTCCCTGGACAGGCGGTGTATGTACGGGTCGTCCGAGTCGTCGGGCACGAGCAGGCACGAGTTGAGCTCGTGTCACTGGAGCTAGGGGCAGGGAACATGTTGGGAACTCACCGCTCCTTCTCGATCTCCCTGGACAGGCGGTGTATGTGCGGGTCGTCCGAGTCGTCGGGCACGAGCAGGCACGAGTTGAGCTCGTGTCACTGGAGCTAGGGGCAGGGAACATGTTGGGAACTCACCGCTCCTTCTCGATCTCCCTGGACAGGCGGTGTATGTGCGGGTCGTCCGAGTCGTCGGGCACGAGCAGGCACGAGTTGAGCTCATGTCACTGGAGCTAGGGGCAGGGAACATGTTGGGAACTCACCGCTCCTTCTCGATCTCCCTGGACAGGCGGTGTATGTGCGGGTCGTCCGAGTCGTCGGGCACGAGCAGGCACGAGTTGAGCTCGTGTCACTGGAGCTAGGGGCAGGGAACATGTTGGGAACTCACCGCTTGTTTGCATGATGACCTGGGTCACGGAGCGCCTACACAAAATCAACGCGCAAAACGTCAGAGAGGCCAATCGCCGCTCATATAGAAAATTAAGTCTATTCAAAATTTGCATGTCATTTTTTATTATTCCTGTTACCACAAGACAGATTACACGTTTTCATTTTATATTATTGGAGTTTTTTTCTGCTATAAGCCCGTCAGACCCTTGAACATGGTCCTTCGAACCGGATATAATTAGAGGAACCACAATTTATTGGAGGACCCAAGGGAAATACGTATAAAATACTAATTTATCACTGGGGATATCATCGAACTGCCGAGGCTCTGTTGAGGAAGATCACCAGGACGTCGGAATCCACCAGTGTTAAGTGTGTTAGGTGTTATTAGGGCCAGCACTCTTATAAAGGTAGTATATATAGGTATTAGGATTTATAGTGAACTCCAGGTTAGTGGATATTTTATTAATTATATTGGTAGTTAAGGTCAGTTAAAATTGCAATTCAGGTCGTTGTATTTTTGTAAACGTGATATTAATCTAATCAATTATTTATTATTTTGATGTGCTAGTAAATTTATAACACGCAATTAATTGAATTTACATTGATTGTTTAAATAACTCACCTTAATTTGTCAACTTAACCTTTGGCCGTTAACTTGCCGTTATTCGTGTATTCACTTGAGACTAGTCATTAGCTTTAATTTATTTGTATTGTGGATTGATTTTTTAACAGGAATTAGGGATTTTAAATAAAAATTGCATTTTAAATTGAATAATTTTACATGGATGATAATTTCCGAATATATGTTCTTTGTTAATAGGTACAATAAGATAATAGTTTAGTATATTTAACATTATTTTACACAAATCAATCAATTATTTACATTTATTTCTGATTTCGAATTATTTATTATACAATTTTATTGAAAAATCTTACGAACTAGACTATTTTAGCTTATTGACTAAACTGAACACAAAGTGTAATTTTAATTATAAAATTATTTACAATAATCGTGCTTACATCTATTAATTGTTTACATTCAAGGTCTACGTACACCAGCTTCCCAAAAATGGTCGATGAAAAGGATTTAATCCGCAAAAGAGGCAGTTACAAAGGTCAACTAACCCTATTTACTACATACCTAGGCACAGTGAAGGAATCGACATTAAGTCAAGCTGAGGCTAGTCAGTTGCAGATGCGCATAGGTAAGATTGAGGCATTGTATGAGCTTTACGATGATGTACAGACACAGTTAGAGTGCAGCAGTGACAATTTGGACGCACATATCGCAGAGCGAGACGAGTTCCAAAATAATTATTTCTCCGTACTCTCGCGGGCCCAGGATATGCTCAACAATTTTAATAAAAAACGTGACGAATTTGAGTCATGTAGCAATCGTGGGTCGCAAAGTGGTTCAGGTAATCGTAAACTGGTCAAGCTGCCAACTATTCAGTTACCCAAATTTCAAGGCTCATACGAGAACTGGCTAGGTTTCCGAGACACTTTCACAAGTCTGATTCATTCCAACGATGATATTGATAACATTAATAAATTTCATTATTTGAGAGCATCGTTGGAGGGTTCTGCGGCCTTGGTTATTCATTCTATTGAGTTCTCTGGAAGCAACTATGAGGTCGCATGGACACTCCTATGTGAGCGGTATGATAACAAAAGGTTACTACTGCAAAATCATGTATCTGCACTGTTTAACGTCGAGCCGATTACAAAGGAGTCGTCCGTGCAATTAAAACGGCTTGTAGATCATGTAAACAAAAATCTAAGATGTTTAGAATCCCTAGGTGAGCCTGTCAAGCACTGGGACACACTTCTTATTCATATTATTAGTAACAAGTTAGACACTAAGACATATCGTGAGTGGGAGGAACACAAAGGAAGCTTAGATAAAAGTGTACCTATTTCGTTTGATAATTTTATCACTTTCATGCGTAATCGTGCAGACTTAATTGAAACTTTGGAGTTATCGAGCGCCTCGGGCGCCGGTCAGTCGAGTCAGCCGGCTAAAATCGCGTCGAAACATAGGACTTTGCTTTCTACACAAACCACTAAACACTGTGTCACTTCGTCGTCTAAGCCGTGTCCGAAATGTAATGGGGACCACAATTTAAATAGCTGCGGTCAGTTTCTTGCTTTAAGTAATGCCGAGCGGCTTAACTTGTTACCGTCTTATAAGATATGTTTCAATTGTTTTCGAAGCGGCCACTATGCAAACCAATGCAAGAAGGCCGGCTGTAAGTTATGTAAGCGCAAACATAACTCGCTTATTCATGTCGCAGAGCATAACCTAAAAACGGGACCGAGTTCGTGCGAGCGGTCTGGAGCACAGGCAAGAACTGCGCCGGCGCAGGTGGCGGGGAGCGCGACTGTGACTACGTTATCTGCTAGCATGAGCACGGCAGCGTCTCAATCGTGCGCATCTAAGCAAGGTGTCGTGCTACTAGCAACTGCACTAATTAAGGTCTATGGGCATAATAACCGCGAATTTATAGTAAAAGCGGTGTTTGATAATGGTAGCGCGACCAGTATTATGACTGAGAAGATGTGCCGTCAGTTAAATTTACACGCTGATCAGGTAGATAGATCGATTGTAGGAGTAAATAAGTTGAAGACGCCCGTAGGTAAAATATGTCAAGTACCGATGAAATCGTTGGATGATACTTACTCCACTCGTTTAATATGTTCTGTGCTGCCATCTATAACTGAACCCACGCCTTATCATCAGATCGACTCTCGCGATATATCGCGATTAAATATCCCGTCCGATTTGTGCTTGGCTGATCCCAACTTTCACACCCCATCTGAAATTGATATTTTGATCGGGGGTGATCTATTTTGGGGATTGTTGGGGTCACACAAAATTGAGTTAGGTGATGGGCGAACGGTGCTATGCGAGACTAAATTAGGATACATAGTCGCAGGTCCGTTAATTAGCGGTCACGCATCGACGTCGTCGCATGCAATCAAATGTAATTTTGCGAACGTCATTTCTAACACAAGTGCCGATTTGATTAATGATGAGGTTCAAACCCAACTTGCACGGTTTTGGCAACTAGAAGAGGTCTGTCCTAAAGACTCTCAATATTCTCTTGAGGAAAAGTCGTGTGAGAAGCACTTCACTGAAACGGTCACTAGGCTAGAAAATGGACAATTCTGCGTACGGTTACCGTTGAAGGAGGATCCTAGCATTTTAGGGAATTCGTTTAATCGCGCTAGGCAGTGTTTTTTATCACTAGAACGTAGAATCGATTTACGTCCAAATTTCAGGGACATGTATAAGGAGTTTATGGCGGAATACGAGTCACTGAATCACATGACTGAGTGCAAAGAGTCTCAGTTAAAGTATGGAGCATACTATATACCCCATCATGGAATTTTAAGGGAGAGTTCTACTACAAGATTGAGGGTAGTTTTTAATGCCAGCGCTCCCACCAGCTCTGGGGTATCCCTGAATAAGATTCAGATGGTAGGGCCCATTGTACAGGATGACCTTTTGTCTATACTGCTTCGATTCAGACAGCACAAGTACATTATTTCAGCGGATGTAGAGAAAATGTATAGGCAAATAGTAGTTCATCCTGATGACAGGTATCTGCAGCGGATCCTGTGGCGGGATGATTCATCTAAACCCTTAAAGATTTTTGAGTTAAACACGGTTACATATGGAACTGCCAGTGCACCTTTCTTGGCAACACGGTGTTTAAAACAGATGGGTCTTGAGTGTAAGGATGAGGTCGTTCGCGAGGTCATTATTCATGACTTTTACGTCGATGACCTGCTCACTGGCGGGGATGACTTGCAACAAGTGCTTTCTATTAAGAGTCAGGTTACTTCTATTCTAGCATCAGCGGGTATGAATTTGAGAAAATGGAAATCAAATGAACCTCAACTCATGGTGGACTCTGACTCGTCTCAATTGGATTTGAATATTGGCACTGAACCTAGTAAAACCCTGGGACTCAGCTGGAGGCCGGGGTCTGATGAGTTGTGTTTCCCTGTTGGTCAATGTTCCCTTGCCGGCAAAACAAAACGGGATTTGCTATCAGCAGTGGCTCAAATATTCGACCCCACTGGTGTACTGGCTCCTTGTGTTATCCTCATGAAAATGCTATTGCAGAATTTATGGCTACAGAAACTTTCATGGGATCAGAAGTTAACTCCTGAGATCAGCAAGATTTGGGAGGGTATTGTCCGTGATCTACCTTATCTCAATGATATCCGTATCCCACGGTTAGTTTTATGTGATTCATACGAGGAAGTCGAATGTCATATTTTCACAGATGCGTCCGAGCGGGCGTATGGCGCTTGCTTATATTTGCGGAGCACTAATAGGAAAGGGGACGTGCTGGTTAGGCTGCTATTAGCCAAAAGCCGCGTGGCTCCCATTAAACCCACGACAATCCCGAGGCTTGAACTTTCCGGTGCGCTAGCTGGAGTTAGGTTATATGAAAAGGTAGTAGATTCATTAAGAATCAGTTTTAAGAGTATAACGTTTTGGACAGACTCCACAATTGTGTTAGGATGGTTGCGGATGTTGCCTAGCAAGTTACAACCTTTTGTTCGCAACCGTGTAGCGGAGATATTAGAAAAGACGGGGAACTGCACATGGCGGCACGTGCCGACACAGGAAAACCCTGCTGACCACGTTTCTCGTGGGATACCTGCTAGTCTCCTTAAGTCTCTCGATATATGGTGGTCTGGTCCTACCTTTTTACAACAGGATAAATCACTATGGCCGGTAAGTTCGGTAGTAGTGGAAACGCTACCTGAAATTCGATCTGAAGTTGTACTGCACGCAAACGTTACAAACAACCGGGGAGAAGAAAACGGTGACGGCGTAATTGATTTTTCTCGGTTCTCTAATTTATCACGGCTTATTCGAACAGTCTCCTGTGTTGTGCGCTTCGCGAGTTTGTGTAGAAAGCAAATTGCCTCAACAGTTTACTTAACTGATAGCCAGCTGAGAACCGCATTAACTATAGCTATCAGAGTCTCACAGACAGAATCATTCTCAGAATACAATATTCTGTTGAGCAGTCAGCCTCTTCCAAAAAAGAGCCCTTTGCTTAAACTTAACGTATTCTTGGATGACAAGAAAATAATACGCGTAGGAGGTCGAATCGATAACTCTAATTTTTCATTCGAGAAAAAACATCCGATTGTGATTCATGCTAAGCACCCATTCACGAAATTATTGTTTGAATCGGAGCATAAGAGGTTAATGCACGCAGGCCCGCAATTGTTATTATCCTCAGTTAAGGATGAATACTGGCCAATCGGTGGGACTAACTTAGCGAAAGCTTGTTTCCAGAAATGCCTTAAATGTGTTCGTATGAGAGGCCAAGTTGTAGCACCGTTAATGGGAAACTTACCCGCCTCGCGTCTGATCCCTGGTATGCCATTCAAAACCGTTGGTGTCGATTATGCGGGCCCTCTGACTTCTGCTAGTCGTCAGGGTCGTGGATGTAGACTTGTGAAGGTGTATATTGCCATTTTCGTATGTTTCACCACCAAAGCAGTGCATCTGGAGTTAGTTGGCGATTTGACCAGTGACAGTTACTTGTCAGCATTGCGTCGTTTTGTGTCTCGTAGGGGTCTGCCAACCGACATTTATTCTGACAACGGCACATCATTCGTAGGTGCATACAATGAGCTATCAAAATTCTTAAAAAGCAACTGCGATTCGCTGGCTGAGGCTGCAGCTCACGAAAAAATTAATTTTCATTTCATTCCGGCATATTCTCCACATTCAGGAGGTCTTTGGGAAGCTGGGGTCAAATCGACTAAATTTCATTTAAAAAGAGTGCTGGGAAATTGTAATTTAACGTACGAGTTACTTAACACTGTGCTGGTCCAGATTGAAGCGGTTTTGAACTCTCGGCCACTTACTCCCATGTCGTCGGACGCGCAAGACCTGCTGCCGCTCACTCCAGGGCATTTTCTCATTGGGCGTCCTCTAACCTCGTTGCCGGTCAAGGACATCAGAGAGCATGAATACAATTACCTCAGCCGTTACCAACGCATTGAGCAATTGCGGCAGCATTTCTGGGGCAGATGGAGCAAAGAATACGTCTCGGAGCTTCAAGTCAGGACAAAATGGCGCACAAACAATGAGGTGCTACAGTTGAACACCTTGGTGCTCATTAAGGAGGACAACTTGCCACCCTTGAAGTGGAAACTGGGTCGTATCGTCGCCGTCCATCCTGGAAGCGACGGAGTTACCAGAGTGGCAGATATAAGGACCGCAGGAGGTTTAGTTCGCAGGTCCTTCAGTAAGATTTGTCCGCTCCCAATAACAACAAATGAGTCTGGTTGAAAGGCCAGCTTCCAACGCCCCGGGGCATGTTTGCATGATGACCTGGGTCACGGAGCGCCTACACAAAATCAACGCGCAAAACGTCAGAGAGGCCAATCGCCGCTCATATAGAAAATTAAGTCTATTCAAAATTTGCATGTCATTTTTTATTATTCCTGTTACCACAAGACAGATTACACGTTTTCATTTTATATTATTGGAGTTTTTTTCTGCTATAAGCCCGTCAGACCCTTGAACACCGCTCCTTCTCGATCTCCCTGGACAGGCGGTGTATGTGCGGGTCGTCCGAGTCGTCGGGCACGAGCAGGCACGAGTTGAGCTCGTGTCACTGGAGCTAGGGGCAGGGAACATGTTGGGAACTCACCGCTCCTTCTCGATCTCCCTGGACAGGCGGTGTATGTGCGGGTCGTCCGAGTCGTCGGGCACGAGCAGGCACGAGTTGAGCTCGTGTCACTGGAGCTAGGGGCAGGGAACATGTTGGGAACTCACCGCTCCTTCTCGATCTCCCTGGACAGGCGGTGTATGTGCGGGTCGTCCGAGTCGTCGGGCACGAGCAGGCACGAGTTGAGCTCGTGTCACTGGAGCTAGGGGCAGGGAACATGTTGGGAACTCACCGCTCCTTCTCGATCTCCCTGGACAGGCGGTGTATGTGCGGGTCGTCCGAGTCGTCGGGCACGAGCAGGCACGAGTTGAGCTCGTGTCACTGGAGCTAGGGGCAGGGAACATGTTGGGAACTCACCGCTCCTTCTCGATCTCCCTGGACAGGCGGTGTATGTGCGGGTCGTCCGAGTCGTCGGGCACGAGCAGGCACGAGTTGAGCTCGTGTCACTGGAGCTAGGGGCAGGGAACATGTTGGGAACTCACCGCTCCTTCTCGATCTCCCTGGACAGGCGGTGTATGTGCGGGTCGTCCGAGTCGTCGGGCACGAGCAGGCACGAGTTGAGCTCGTGTCACTGGAGCTAGGGGCAGGGAACATGTTGGGAACTCACCGCTCCTTCTCGATCTCCCTGGACAGGCGGTGTATGTGCGGGTCGTCCGAGTCGTCGGGCACGATCAGGCACGAGTTGAGCTCGTGTCACTGGAGCTAGGGGCAGGGAACATGTTGGGAACTCACCGCTCCTTCTCGATCTCCCTGGACAGGCGGTGTATGTGCGGGTCGTCCGAGTCGTCGGGCACGAGCAGGCACGAGTTGAGCTCGTGTCACTGGAGCTAGGGGCAGGGAACATGTTGGGAACTCACCGCTCCTTCTCGATCTCCCTGGACAGGCGGTGTATGTGCGGGTCGTCCGAGTCGTCGGGCACGAGCAGGCACGAGTTGAGCTCGTGTCACTGGAGCTAGGGGCAGGGAACATGTTGGGAACTCACCGCTCCTTCTCGATCTCCCTGGACAGGCGGTGTATGTGCGGGTCGTCCGAGTCGTCGGGCACGAGCAGGCACGAGTTGAGCTCGTGTCACTGGAGCTAGGGGCAGGGAACATGTTGGGAACTCACCGCTCCTTCTCGATCTCCCTGGACAGGCGGTGTATGTGCGGGTCGTCCGAGTCGTCGGGCACGAGCAGGCACGAGTTGAGCTCGTGTCACTGGAGCTAGGGGCAGGGAACATGTTGGGAACTCACCGCTCCTTCTCGATCTCCCTGGACAGGCGGTGTATGTGCGGGTCGTCCGAGTCGTCGGGCACGAGCAGGCACGAGTTGAGCTCGTGTCACTGGAGCTAGGGGCAGGGAACATGTTGGGAACTCACCGCTCCTTCTCGATCTCCCTGGACAGGCGGTGTATGTGCGGGTCGTCCGAGTCGTCGGGCACGAGCAGGCACGAGTTGAGCTCGTGTCACTGGAGCTAGGGGCAGGGAACATGTTGGGAACTCACCGCTCCTTCTCGATCTCCCTGGACAGGCGGTGTATGTGCGGGTCGTCCGAGTCGTCGGGCACGAGCAGGCACGAGTTGAGCTCGTGTCACTGGAGCTAGGGGCAGGGAACATGTTGGGAACTCACCGCTCCTTCTCGATCTCCCTGGACAGGCGGTGTATGTGCGGGTCGTCCGAGTCGTCGGGCACGAGCAGGCACGAGTTGAGCTCGTGTCACTGGAGCTAGGGGCAGGGAACATGTTGGGAACTCACCGCTCCTTCTCGATCTCCCTGGACAGGCGGTGTATGTGCGGGTCGTCCGAGTCGTCGGGCACGAGCAGGCACGAGTTGAGCTCGTGTCACTGGAGCTAGGGGCAGGGAACATGTTGGGAACTCACCGCTCCTTCTCGATCTCCCTGGACAGGCGGTGTATGTGCGGGTCGTCCGAGTCGTCGGGCACGAGCAGGCACGAGTTGAGCTCGTGTCACTGGAGCTAGGGGCAGGGAACATGTTGGGAACTCACCGCTCCTTCTCGATCTCCCTGGACAGGCGGTGTATGTGCGGGTCGTCCGAGTCGTCGGGCACGAGCAGGCACGAGTTGAGCTCGTGTCACTGGAGCTAGGGGCAGGGAACATGTTGGGAACTCACCGCTCCTTCTCGATCTCCCTGGACAGGCGGTGTATGTGCGGGTCGTCCGAGTCGTCGGGCACGAGCAGGCACGAGTTGAGCTCGTGTCACTGGAGCTAGGGGCAGGGAACATGTTGGGAACTCACCGCTCCTTCTCGATCTCCCTGGACAGGCGGTGTATGTGCGGGTCGTCCGAGTCGTCGGGCACGAGCAGGCACGAGTTGAGCTCGTGTCACTGGAGCTAGGGGCAGGGAACATGTTGGGAACTCACCGCTCCTTCTCGATCTCCCTGGACAGGCGGTGTATGTGCGGGTCGTCCGAGTCGTCGGGCACGAGCAGGCACGAGTTGAGCTCGTGTCACTGGAGCTAGGGGCAGGGAACATGTTGGGAACTCACCGCTCCTTCTCGATCTCCCTGGACAGGCGGTGTATGTGCGGGTCGTCCGAGTCGTCGGGCACGAGCAGGCACGAGTTGAGCTCGTGTCACTGGAGCTAGGGGCAGGGAACATGTTGGGAACTCACCGCTCCTTCTCGATCTCCCTGGACAGGCGGTGTATGTGCGGGTCGTCCGAGTCGTCGGGCACGAGCAGGCACGAGTTGAGCTCGGGCTCCGCGGCGCCGTTCGCCGGGGGCTCCCCCAGCTCGGCGGGCAGCGAGCATGTCGACGGGAACAGGCTCGACGGGACTGTGCTTGATGACTGCAAACAGAGTTAGAAGGTGATTATCCTACTAATAAATACAGGCTGGGATGTTTCCTCAAAAAGACATAAAAGTAAACAAACAAACCAATTTACCTTCATTTCTTTGTCATCTCGAACTTTTTGTGGACAACCCTGATTTTATCAACAATTTATATACTAAATATATATCAATTATTAATATTTCAATTAAAAAAACCATCGTATACATTTTAGGTTATATGTCAAATGCTAACAATATCTGTCTTATTTGTACATTATCTTCAATTTCTATTGAACCTCACTTAAGATTAGAAATTGAATAATAATAAGAATGGACCTGATAATGGTGTAATTATTTTTACATGCAATTAAAGTTCCTATCCTCCCATCACAAAAAAAAGCAAATAAATATAACAAACCGTCACAAAAGATAAATTATTCAATACGTGTTTCGCCTCTCTACAAACAATCTACCATCAATAATCTTCAGTATTTCGTCTATGACATTCTTTATCTTTTGTCCTTACATGGCTGCCAATATTCCAACCCGAATAGGATGTTCATGTTTTTATCGTCCGTCATATCACTTTCAGAGGTGACAAACGACAAAGGGGCGGCCATCATAACTTAACATTACTTTTATTCTTCGACTAGTAGCAAGATGTGATGATATAAATTTACGGACCTGATTTAGTCAAAATTAGGTTTTATCCCTTTCTTACAAGTACACAAGTCAAAATGACAGATAAAGACAAACGATTCGTAGCTAATTCAGGCCAGTAACGTGTTTATGAATATCGCCAATAGTATAGTATAAAAACCCTTCTATATGATAAAGGAGAGTTCATACACAACTTCCGCTGTTATCTCATGTCTTTACATGGCGACACTGCCAAGATTGCAACGTAGAATCTTCTAACAAAGTATACAGGACGTCCCAAGACTATGGGACATCAAGGGAATGTACCTTAAATATCGTAGATAGGATATTTTGCTGAAAGAAGACTTTATTTAATTTTTAAAAGTCAGTAATATTGCATTCAAAGAATTTCTAAAAAAAATTGAAAATTGCTTACTTTTTCTGGGAATTAACCCGAATCTTGAAATTTTAATCAAAAATTTTACTCTATTCATTTCTTTGGCGATATCATATTTCTGAGATGACTTATTTTTTATGCATTGTTTCGATTGGCATCATAAAAATACAGGATGTTTTTTTTTCACAATTGATTCGGTTCGATTTCCAGACAAAGTAACTTATTTTTTTTTTAATCTTTGAATGCAGTGTTACTTAGTTTTGAAAATAAAATAAAGTCTCCTTTTAGCAAAATATCCTATGTCTTATATTTAAGGTACTTTCCCTTGATATCCCATAGTCTTGGGACGCCCTGTATACTTACACTAACAGTGAACGGTGATAGCGAGCCTGCCCCCACCCTGCTTAGGAAGTTCAACAGTTTATCCTTAGCCTGTCTCAGCTACTCTGGCTGCGACTAACTATACTTTTAGCCTGCCTCTGACTCTTCGAGTAGTGGCAACTTGTTGGGCGGCAAGTATAGCATGTAAAACCTTACATGACGACCCTGCCAAGATTTGAATCTAGAATCTTCTAACAAAGTATACTTACACTAACAGTAAGCGGTGGTAGCGACTCTGCCCCCGCCCTGCTCAGGAAGTTCAACAGTTTATCCTTAGCCTGTTTCTCAGCTACTCTGGCTGCGACTAAGTAGAGCATGTAAGACCTTACATGACGACCCTGCCAAGATTCAAATCTAGAATCTTCTAACAAAGTATTACTTACAGTAACAGTAGGTGGTGGTAGCGAGCCTGCCCCCGCCCTGCTGAGGAAGTTCAACAGTTTATCCTTAGCCTGTTTCTCAGCTACTCTGGCTGCGACTAACTCTGCTTTCAGTCTGTCTGCTTCGGCGGCGCGTTTCTCAGACTCTTCGACTAGGCGGGCTGTGAGGAATTCCGCTTCGCGGGTTTTTCGTTCTAGGTGGACCTGCAATGAATATAATTCTTCATTTTTGAGTTCCAATTAATCTTTCGTTTATGAAATTTTGGAAATGCTTCCAAAATTCACATTCATATCAAAACTAAAGCAATTCATTGTCAAACTAAATAAATCGACGTGATCAAATTGTGGATGGTGTGAATAATGCCGGTCCTTTTTCTTCCGTAGTGATTGTAGGATAAGGCGACAGAATGTGGAATTGCCACCGTAAACTTTAAATTATTATTGTGATAATATTTACAGTAGGAGTTAGCTTTGACAGACTAGTAAACGATTCACTGGAGCTTAGTTATTTTCTACTTATGCTTGATCCATACTTTCACAGAACGTATGCGCCTAACGCATATGTGCCTTTTGCCAGCGTCAAAACTTACAGAAAACTGTCGTCTGTTTCTTTTTTTACAGTACATATGGTGCTACTTTACTGCACTAGTGCGAAACTTAGCATATTACGTTACTGTGTGGAACATTTAAAGGGCCATATGTACTGTAAAACGTTATACGATACGTGTGCGAATAGGTAATTCGCAACTCGTGTCGATTTAAAACACTCCCTTCGGTCGTGTTTTAATTTATCGCCACTCGTTTTAAGTTTCCTATATTTCGCACTTGTATCGTAATGTACTATTACAGTACATATGGTGGTACTTTATAGCACTAGTGCGAAAATTAGCATATTACGTTACTGTGTCGAACATTTAAAGGGCCATATGTACTGTAAAACGTTATACGATACATGTGCGAATAGGTAATTCGCAACTCGTGTCGATTTAAGACACTCCCTTCGGTCGTGTTTTAATTTATCGCCACTCGTTGTTAAGTTTCCTATATTTCGCACTTGTATCGTAATGTACTATTATGATACAGGAACAGACGAATTGCCTGGTGGTAAGCGGTAAGTAACTTCCGATGTAAACACTTTCTTTGAAGGATGTAGACTTAGTCGAACCACAGAATAAGTAATAGTTCTTCCGCTTGGAGGATTTAATAACTGCATGGAGACGCCTTGGCTGTAATTTTCAGTACAAAACAGTCTGCCGATTTCTGCGGGGGAGGGGCACGTCAAATGTATGGCTATTACGTAACGTACAAATAGCCATGTCAGATAAAAGACAGTCCATACAATGCATATGACCATTGGCCGAGCTTTTCGACAGAGGGTTAAGTTATTAATGGCGTCTTCTGTTGTTAAATCCTTCAAGTACTACGTATAAAAGAAGCTTCCTACAAAACCGAAGTTAGACAGCGACTCAGGGACGAATCATGCTGTCCTTTTCTAATGTATGGCACTATCCTTTTCGGCTATTTAAGGTTGTTAAAATTCTAGTCATTATCTTTATCTGTGGTTGCGCACGCAAAGGGAGCTCAAGTTGTGCCAACCCTATTAATTGCTTGGACTAATGCTGAACCGAATGGAGCCGATAATGCCCGAAAGGATCAGAGGGCCTACCGCGAACCACGTTCGACGTATTGCCTCTCTGTCGCACTTGTGAATTCGTACGTAAGTGTGACAGGGAGGCAACAAGTCGAACGTGGTTCGCGGTAGGCCCTCAGTTTCGCCCCCCTGGTCGAACCCACCTTTTCCTCCTCAGTACGAATAGCAGATAACCTAAGACGAGCATTATCACGTTCGGCATCTGCCGCTTTCTGCGCTAGTAATGATGCTTCTTCTTCTGCCACTCGACCTTTTTCTGCTAGAAGCTCCGCTGTTTCCTCTGAACGGCGCTGAGAATGAAATAATTTCGTGAAATAAATATTGAAATAAAAACTTTATACAAAAAAAAGTAAACCAACTTCAAAAAGGCTAAACATCTGAATCTTTTTTATGTAAAATTTGGCATTAAGGTAAAAAGTTTAAGCCATGAAAAGCTCCTATGAAATTGAAGTCGGTTAAAAGAAACGTTTTTGACTATGGCTATAAGAGATTTCAAAAAGAGGCATCATGTTTACTTACTGCATGGAATAAAACATATTTGTTGAAATTTCTACTTTAATAGATGTCAATATATAGTTGAATATCATATCCGCCGTATATGCCTTCGCATGCGGTAAAGGGTTAAAAACTCTTTCGCACTGTGTCACAATACAATACGTTTTTTTATGGATACCCCAATATCACCACGTTTTTAAATATGATGTCAAAAGAACGTAACAAGCATGTAATGGTTGAATTAAGATTTCGTATACCAAACTATAATTGCGTACTTTTCATGTTGGGCTCCCAACTCGACTATAATATTCGTTTCGATACGCTGCAGTCACCTATTTAAAAAAATTACCAATCACGTGCCGCAGCGCTCCCATAAAAAATACTAAACGGGCGCGGGGCGGGAGTCACGCGTTTATGTCTTTTGTAGTACATTTTTGTCTACTGAGATACTTACCAATTTTCATGAATTATTTATGTTTTATAGTAAAAAAAAGTATTATTTTAGATGACTCGTATAAAAAGTATTGTATACAATATTGATAATCAAGCTTTTCAATCTCATACCTTACTTAGGCAACTCAGCAAGCTACGTTGCCTAAACACGGTACTCGACTGAAAAGCTCTCTATTATATCACGAATGTATAAAATACTATTTCCTACTCCTCTACTGTTATCTGTCATTTATGCATTCATTAACACGAATATAAGAACATACATAAAAGGTTTCAAGAAAAGTCTATATTGTCTATTCCTCATAAAAGCTCTTGTGCTTTTAATCGCTATAACGTTACTGCGATTAATGGCTACCAACCTAACAAAACCAAAACGAATACAGTTTTAAACTAAGTGCATTGCTGCCAACTTACAAAATATTCATTTGGTTGCATAGTAAAAATAATTACTTCATAAGTCAGAAACACGCATGTGACACCCGTAATATAGCAACACCCATAGACTACGAAGACCGCTTAGCGTTGCTTGTTAGTCTCCGTAGGCTACGGTGGCCAAAATTGAGAAAATACTATCCAAAAATTTAATTTAGCAAGTAGCAAGTACCAGGGCCTCATGAGTTATGAGGTGTCGCTTCGCTGACCGGCCGGCCGCGGCGCGTGACAAGGTATGCTCGCGCGTCTTGGCTATATACTTTTGCTTTGTTAACCTAAATTAAGATTTATTTTTGTTGACTCGTAGGAAAAATATTGTATGCAACGTATAAGTAGGTCAAAAAAAGCTCGTGGCGTATTCCTTTACAATGTTTGCCTACGCCTTCGGCTCCGGCTCACATTGTAACTCACGCCACTCGCCTTTTTTGACCCTTCTTATACAACTGTTGCATAAAATACTATAACAATGACACCAATTTTGGTGGTTCGGGTATTTACCCGATGACTTACCAATGCCTCGTTGGCTAACCGGATCTCTTCCTGATATTGTAGTAATCTCTGCTCCATGGCAGCTCGTTCTCTTTCGGCAGCCTCCCTAAGCTGCTTTTCCCGCGCCAGCTTATTTCGCTCGATCTGTCGGCGCTAAAACAAACACATACTTGTATTTAAATGTATGACACATTAAACAAATGGCATTTACGATTTTTTCATCACACTTGCTCGAAAAAGATCTTATTTCATGCAGGTACTCTGGAGGACAAAGGCATGTATTGTTCCCGCGGGACTTTTGGATTGCGAAAAAAAAAGCTACAACTCCCTAGGGAGCCATAAGTTTTTTATAAATTGTGTCACTAATTCATACGAACTAAGTAGGTATAATGGAGCTTTACTTTTTAACCGACTTCAAAAAAGGAGGAGGTTCTCAATTCGACAGATTTTTATGACATGACAATTTCATGAAAAAAGTCACCTAAATATTTTACGTCAACCTACCTGCATCTTGTCATACCAGCCAGTGCAGTCAAAAGATTGATGTAAGTAGGTAACTTTGTGTTAACTAAGAAGGCGGAATCAGATAATTGTTTCGTTTAAGTACCGATTGATAACTTCACATTGATTGGGTTGAAGTGTCAAGATAACATCGAGTTTGTTGATCAACACAGACATTCCTAATAAATTTAATAAGCATGTTTGAACTAGGTAATGTGATTTTTAAGAAGTGATAATAAATGTATGTGCAGTGATTTTTGATATCAGTCTAGTTCGGTGAATAATGCGATTCATAAATGTGGTGGCTAAGACACAGAAAAATTTGTTGATGTAAATTTGTTGTGCTAGTGTGGTCAAAATCGCGTATGTTTTAAATTGCAGTGTTTTCTAGTAGTGAATAATTCAGTAAATAAGTTAACGTCGGCAACAGTTCCGAGTTACTTTAATGTTTTGATCGAATTTAAATGGAAACGAAACTAGCTCTTCCTCTCTGAAACGTCAA
This sequence comes from Cydia pomonella, assembly GCF_033807575.1. Classification (NCBI taxonomy): domain Eukaryota; kingdom Metazoa; phylum Arthropoda; class Insecta; order Lepidoptera; family Tortricidae; genus Cydia; species Cydia pomonella. The sequence goes on from NC_084722.1 coordinate 3,234,115, forward strand.
ATAAATGTTTGCATTACATTGCTGCTCGAGATTTTCTTTTAAATTAATTACTCTTAATTCTAAAAGGTAATCGTTATATTCTTTTGATAAAACTGTTAACAGCACTTTAAACTATCGTTACTTAAAACCAATGTCGTTATGAAAGACACACACTGTATATGTTACTCGATATCTCCGAGAATCGTGAGCCGATTTTCAAATATATTTTTTTTTAATCGAACGGTATAACCCCTAGATGGTCCCGTTGGCACCAAGTCGGGGTCTGATGATGGGATCTTGGAGAAATCGAGGGAACTCTTCAAATGTTATAGGTACATGTATGGCGCTTTTGGTAATTTCTGAAGTCAGTTATATTTTTTGTTAAAAAGTTTTATTATAAAATACTGACGTTTATAATTTATGACGTTTATTGTTTATGTTAAAAAATATTTAATTTGATTAATTTAATAGCCGTTTAAAATATTTACACAGACAAATTAAATGATGTATGCCAAATAGGTCTGCCTTCGATGCCTTACCTGTCAAATAATGACTATGGCGGACGAATGTTTGAAATTTCACCGTGTATAAGAATTATTTGGTTTAAATTTTAGTTTTTTTTCGCAAGTGTAATGAAAAACATTGTGTGTAACTCCGGGGGTAAGAATATTGCAAATTCGTGCGGTTTACTTAATAGACAAAGAACGACTATACGTCCATGTTTAATCAAGTTAAAACTTATTCTAAACGTCTAAACCCATTTTTTCCGGGAAGTTGTGTTGTGAATCCAAGCCTTGGAGACATTCTACATCTCTAAGGATAATTTAATATCTTTTTTTATATTTTATCTCTGACACTTAGAGACTTACTTATACATCTCTAAAGAATTTTAGTATTTGTTGGTTTTATTTTTTAGTGATTTGACATTTAGAGACAGTTTACATCTCTAATAAAGTATTTATTATTTCATCGATTCCATATTTGTAATTGTTTTTTGTGATTTTTATTGTTTGTAAAAATGGACATGTAAAAGTGCCCCTATGGCCTATTTTCTGAATAAATGTTTGATATTTGAATTAAATGAACGAATGAATATCTAGTTTACCTGTTTCTCCTCTTTGGCTTGAGCTTTCATCTGTTGAACTTCCATCGTGTCGGGCTTTCGGCGACGCATGTATAAATCGTGATTGCCGATACATAAGTCAAGGATCTGCAATAATACATATTTATATCGCACAACAACATTATACTGAGGCCAAAAACTGAGCAAATTTTACTATCAGTCAGTCATAATATTCGTGACAACAAAGATAGTTAAATTTTAAAGTGCACTATATGTACATTTTGTACATGAGAAAATATCAGGTGTGATATATATAGACACAGATGTCAGAATCTCACGGAACTAAAAATCTGAGTTTAGTTGGTTAATATGACATGATATTTCGTGGAGTGGTGCTGACCGAGTGGATATGTCTTCCGAATTTCAATCCGGAGGTCGCGGGTTCAAATCCTGGCTCGTACCAATGAGTGTTTCGAAACTTACGTACGAAATATCATTTGACATTTACCACTAGCTTTTCGGTGAAGGAAAACATTGTGAGGAAACCTGCATAGTGCATACATCTGCGAAGAAATTCTCTCACTGACAAATGACATCAGCTTTGACGTAGGTTTGTCTCATTTGCGATGTTAAATCTTAATAATTTAAAGTTCAAAGTATATTACTCTGTTATAGTGTAATGTTTAGATAGTTATTTTATTTGTTGATATGGTGTTAAATTAATTTGTAACATTTGCGCTTACTTGCATTACTTGTTTTGGATCTCGTCCTAGATTCCAAGCCATGATATGCAATTGTATGTTTCATGATATTGTACGACTTCTGTTAAGTGTACCCAATAAAGTAAAATAAAATTTAAAGGTGTATGTTAAGTCCCCAAATTGGGCTATAGTGAGGACTATAGCCCAAGCCCTCTCGCGAATGAGAGGAGGCCTGACTAAATTATTATTATTTCATATATTTATAAAATCTAGTTTAGTCAAATTAGATTTGATCGCACTCCTCAATGCTAGGCTACAGATATTTCTAACATAACCAACTCACCAATTTATTCATTCCCTTTGGCGAGAAAAATATAAAATTATTAGCCGCCTTGTCGACGAACTTGATGATAAACTTTTTGTCGTCGAACGATATATGCTTTATCTCCGACCACGGGAACGTCGTTTTTGGCATCAGCTTGTTGTCCTTTTCGTATATGTTGAGGCCTAGCGCTGTCACGCCGAGGTAGAGGTCTGTGTCTTTTTTGTTCTGAAATATATAATAATAATAAATAAATAAGATTCATTGTTGACATTTGACAATTTACTTGCCACAAACAATACCACCTTTCTCAGCTGCCAAATTCTAAGCACGATTCTTGAAGTTTATAGGAGTTAACTGTTTAAGTATTGATTTTCCTATACACTGTGTAACACTAGGAATCCGAAAGTTTTTAACCAAAAGAAAGAAAAAATATTATATGAGGTTATAATAATATATTTAAACTAACAACAAGTAATATAATAGCAAACAGTCAAATTAGGCCTTAAAGTAAAAATTACAAACTAAACTATAAATAGAAAATTTGCCCGTAATCGCCGTCTATTGGCAGCGTGCCCAGAAGGCTGGCAGTATTACCACGTTGTATGGCAATGCTGATCCGCTATGCTAAATATGACCCAGCCCTCTGAGTTTAAACAGATTTCGCCAAAGAATTTTTTTTTTGTTTATTTTTTTTTTATTTTTTTTGTTATTGTTGATAAAAACTAAATTTTATGGTAAAACTGGCACTGAAAATAATTATTTACGGTTTTTTTGTAAAACCTAGCTTTTGCAAAGTGTTACTTGTCGCTTTTTAACATCTATCAATAAGGATATTTAGACTACGCCCAATAATCGCATCATCGCCATGAAGAAGGCGTTTTGCACTAAGTTACAATAAGTTTTTTTTTTAAATTGGTATTAACTCTGAAACTAGGCGAAATCCAGAAAAGTTTATATGACATTACACTGTTAAAATTTTCGGTTTCCACATGTTACATAGTGTATGCGCCCGGGGTATGAAAATGTATGTATGCAATTTTGACTGCTAAGAAAAAAATCATTCTGTTGGTAATATATAATGCAAGCAATATAAGGTCGATATTTAAAAAACGTGGCGTAGTATTACATCACAATACAGTCAAATGTATAAAAACCATCTTCAAAGTGAAGCCTTGAGTATATACTCACATTGATAGAGAAATAGTTGACGCCATACATATCCAAGTCTTGTGCTATTTTCAGGTACTCCATTTCGGCTTCGTCCCGTGACATTCCTTTGTGGTCCGCGTACCTAAATAAAAATTATCGATTAGGGGGATCCACACAGAACGAGCGAGTGAGCACGTACGTGCGAGGCAATTTCCTCTCGCACAAACCGGCCAGTGTAAACGTGCCTCGGCCGTATTGTGCGTTAGGAAATTGCCTCGCGCGTATGCTCGCTCTGTGTGGACCCGGCTATTGGGTTATCAGCATTTTAATTTTCATAACAATTTTTTGTAAAGCATGGTATTTCAAGTAGGCGTAGAGAGTAATAGCGGGAATATACCAACCAAGAATGTACTTACTAACCATTGACTTATTATTACTATAGAGAAGCCATATAGTAGTTCGATTTGTAGCTGGCCCCGACGGGCTAATCCTTTGTCTATTGTTAAGTAAAACCGCACGTGCTACTACCTGCATAAAAAATGTTCCGGACACGTTAACCGGTTATTGAATTACAACTCATATGCTAATTGCAATAAGATTCAAAATGAACCAACGGAAAAATAATTTGCAATTTCTTGTGTGGTCCACGGTTACTGAGTGCCGGGGAGTCGAACGCTACCGAACCAGTCTAAAAGTGTCCTCGATATGCGTAACAAAGGCGCGTTATCGGAGAGCGCACCTACACTGGTTCTTTGAGCGTTGGACTAGCCCGCGCTCAGGTGCCAATTAGGATTATACGACCCTTTTTTTGCAGGTAGTGGAGCGTGCGGTTTCACTTGACAATAGACAAAGGATTAAGCCCGTCGGGGCCAGCTACAAATCGAACGACTATACCAAACAATGAAATTGTCGCAATCGCAATCTGTACCACGTGACCGAAACGTCGTAAGCGCCGTAAAATTAATGGCGCTTACGCGTTTATAGATCGTGTCATCCACGAAGACGCGTGCCTTGAGTCGTATTATCATGTTATTAAAGGTTAGATTTGACTAATCTGCGCGTCATCGTGGATGACACGAAATGGTCGCGAGATTCACGCTCCGCTTCTATTCTATGGTTTTTTGTCAAAACAACAACTCATGGCGCAAAATACTGGTTCTCTGTGCCGGTTCTATACGTAGTAATAATAGTTTAATGTTAATAACTGTATTTTATTTATGTCAAGCTAAAAATATTTTTTTACTGCTGTACTCGAATATACACCACCCACAAATTTTGGACGGTCACGTCTGAAAATATTAAATACGGACGAAAGTGCCATAAATATGTATACACCCTAATATATGGGCAATAAGGTCATGTAAACATATTTTTGAGACTTTGTTCGTATCGATATTTTCAGATCTGACTTTAGAGATAATTACCGCGTGGATCGTCTTAATTCATTATGCAGTATTATGATAATGATAAATAGGTTAACTATATGTAAATAAGTGAAACTAATATGTCGTATATCGATCGATCGATTATCGATCCACAACTCCAGTATGTGTGTACATCAGTATCGTTGCAATGTATCGGTAATATATACAGATTTATTCCTCGCAATCATAGGGCCTACCGCGAACACTGAATATAGCAAATTGCGGGCTTCTTATTCTTTTACTCCAATGAGGGCGTAATTAGAGTGACAGAGATAGTTGCTCGAAATTTACGACCTTCGATTTTGGCGGTTATAGCCTAGGATCGGAATGCTAGTACACGTTCAATATACATTGCAGTGATTTCATTAGGCGGGTCCACACAGAGCGATTATACGCGCGGCCAAGGCAGATCTACACCAGCAGTTTTGTGGGCGAGGAAATTGCCTCGCGTATAATCGCTCTGTGTGGACCCGCCTAATGAAATCACTGCAATGTATATATGAAAATCTTCTTCTTCCTCGCGTTGTCCCGGCATTTTGCCACGGCTCATGGGAGCCTGGGGTCCGCTTGACAACTAATCCCAAGATTTGGCGTAGGCACTAGTTTTTACGAAAGCGACTGCCATCTGACCTTCCAACCCAGAGGGTAAACTAGGCCTTGTTAGGATTAGTCCGGTTTGCTCACGATGTTTTCCTTCACCGAAAAGCGAGTGGTAAATATCAAATGATATTTCGTACATAAGTTCTGAAAACTCATTGGTACGAGCCGGGGTTTGAACCCGCGACCTCCGGATTGCAAGTCGCACGCTCTTACCGCTAGGCCACCAGCGCTTCAGGCATGTATATATGAAAATCGTCATCATAAAAGAATGAAATTAAAAATAGCCATCCATAATAAAACAGTGGAATTTAAAAATACATATTGAGATTTAAAATACCCGTCTCAAATATTTTTTTTTTAACTTTTGAAAAGAAAAGAGAATGTGATACCATTACATTGTATCACAACTATATACATAGAGGCAATATTTCAGGATCAAAATAGCAATTATCTTGATGTTCAATACTAGGACAGACTAATGTAATGTGACGTCACATTACAATAACATTTTGTTAGAGGCGTTTCAATCGTCGAGTGCGAGCGTCAGACTTTAACTCTCATTTCTGACCTTGGTGTTGCTTAAATGCTAGAGCATGAGCAAATGTATGAGTCCTTTATAGACATTTAATCCTCAGGAAAATCAAGATTGATTGACATTATTTACTAAATACTGTCAGGTAGCCAATTGTCTACAAAATTTGTGTAAGATTAACTCCGAACATTTATTTATTTATTTACCATATTTTAATCCGGTCCTCCCACATCTCCGGGGTCATCTGGTACTGGTCGATGACCCGCTGTGGAAGTAAATCTTCGCTGGCCAGCATGCCGGGCTTATAAGCCGTCTCGTCGTAGTCTCCATACTGTAAACAGCCATACACAACATCTGTATTTGATATTGCACATCAGCGAGGCGGCGCGCACGTTTTCCTCGCCCGAGTGCGGCGCCTCGGCCGAGGCACGTCTGCATTGGCCGTTTTGTGCGCGAGGAAATTGCCTCGCGCGTATGGTTGCTCTGTGTGGTCCCGCCTATTATTCAGGTTCAGTCAGAAATTAGGGGGAGTCCATTTTACATGAGGTGTTCAGGGAGGAGGGGGTCAGTCAAATCTCACAAGGGTGAGAATCTCGGAATCTGAATTTTTCATACGTGTTAGGACGAAAAATCGCCAATCAAGAGATAGCATAAGCAGCTTAAAAATGCCAAAAACGTGCGTAGGTCATGTATACTGAAAATTAATAAGTTATTGGCAAAATTTTAATTTTTGGTTCAAGCAAATAATACTCACCAGGACAATTCTAAAAACCCCAAACATAATTAGGTTGCGTTGTTTCATCACAGAGTTCCTATGGCCACCTCATGTCTCCATCATCAGATCAGCTCGATGGTACCATAATATTGCATTGACACCTGACTTACATATGTTTGCAAAATTTCAGCACAATCGGAAATCGGGAAGTTGGTCAAATTTAGCTTCCAAGATACATACTAACAGTGCAAGTTAAATAAAAGTTTGTAAAAATGTCCGAACCGTCATATCAACGACTAATTTCAAAACATTGTTTATCCTTTCGTATGCGACTGTCAAAATTTTGCCATTTATTTAGCAACCATGACATCTTCATGTTGAATTTGGTTGAATATATATGGAGCAGATCTGCTCCTAAGCATACCAAAGGTTATTATCCTGTCCTTTTTGTGATTTTTTTTTGTGTTACTTTTAATCTGCAAAATGGCGAAAGGCAAATATAATTTTGTCAGGGTATAACGATTTAGAAAACACTAAACTTGATAGCTAGTCTACAGGTTACATCATCGCTGCGCGGGATGTTGTGACACGGGTGCTGCGACACCTCGAGGACGCCCGACAGGTCGCTGCCGTCTTCTGCGACCTGTCGCGCGCCTTCGAGATGATTGATCATCCTCTTCTCTTAACGAAATTAGCTCAGTATGGGGTTAGCGGTGTATTTCATAAAATGATTGCATCCTTTCTAAATAATCGTAAACAATGCACGTATGTACATAACTCAAGGTCAAACTTAGAAGCAGTAGGCGATTGTGCAGTTCCTCAGGGATCAATTGCTGGTAACAACCTTTTTCTGATCCTCGTAAATGACATCACGAGCGCCTGCCCGGGCTATGAATATATCATGTTCGCTGATGATACTTGTGTGATTGTGCATGCGGATGATTTTGAAACTTTAAAAACGAAACTTAATTATGTAATAAATCAACTCTTCAAATGGTTTAATGCTAATGGTATGGTATTAAACTTGTATAAAACGAATATTAACCACTTCCAGTTAAGAAACACGATTAAAACAAAATTAAATATAGTTCTTAACAACACCCAAATCCCTCAGGTTGATACAGTTAAATATCTTGGGTTCGAAATTGATGCCGGGCTGACTTGGGGTCCACATATCCAGTCGACCTGCGACAGGCTAGCTTCAGCCTGCTATGCACTGTCCAGGTTAGCACCCAGCCTAACTTCGGATAATCTCAAAAGAGCGTATTACGGATATTTCCATTCGATCCTTACACATGGTGTAGATCTCTGGGCCACAGCCGCTGAACGTGATAGGGTGTTTAGAATGCAAAAACGTGCTCTCCGCATAATCGACGGTAAACCCTCTGACCACCCAGCACAACCGCTATTTAAAAAGCATAAAATATTAACTTTGCCTTGTATATTTGTACTGTCGGCTTGTATGTACGTCAGAGCAAATATGCATACGTATAAAACTAATGCATCTATACGTACCTGTGACCGGCCGCCCCGCAGGACTCCCAAACTGGTTGCTCCGAGTTGCCGACTCGCTAAGTCGAGACGGTCGCTTAGTGTAATCGGACCAAAATTATATAATTCACTCCCATCTACATTAAAGGACTCGAAAACTGACTCAATTTTTAAAAAAAATCATAAATTATTACTTATTCAACACGCATGCTACTCAATTGATGACTTCATGTGTATAACCTTAACCAAAGATCATTGACCCAACATCGTGAAACGAAATATTATTATTATTCTATTCCTGATTTGTTTCATTGAATCTATAATTATTAATTGTAAAATTGTATTTTATTTTGACTTGTAAGACGTACTTTTATTTTACCAATAAAATTCTGTATTCTGTATTCTGTATTCATTATCAAGACAAAATAATACATACCTTAGCCTGCACCGCATAGCTAGCAAGTAACACTGACGCCTCCGGTGGGCAGTATATATCCATGCTCAGGATCGCCTGCTTCACCTGGAGGAACAGCAGATGCTGTGTGACCTCCTGGATGAGCTCCTCGGCCACATCCTCGGGGTAGAGCTTGCAAAGTAGCATGAATGGTGTGCCCGGCATTTGGGAGACACATTGGTCTTGTACTGAAAAAGGAAGAACATTAGTTGCACTGGATTTTCACATATCATCAATTGGTATGTCTAAACAAAGTCACATAGTGGCTTCCTCACAGCTAAAAAGAAGTTTTTACTACGGGTTTTCGGTGCGGGAATGTATTTATAATTTTGTCTATTGTAAAATAATTACCAAACTATGAATTAAAAATAGAAGGTAAGCTTAAAATGCGCTTACAAATATTAAAATAGTATTGGTTTTTATAGTTTTAACCTGTTTTTTGGCTAGTGTAAAACATTCCCGCACCGAAAACCCCTATGGTTATAACAGAAACAAATTTTCACAAAAATAATTATTATGACTATCTCTAAGACAAGATCGAATTCAGGAAACTGTATGACATTTTAGTCTTTAAATGCGATCAAGAATACACCTTTAAAATCGGTCGAGTTTAATTGACCCACAGTGTGTAAATTAGCCAAGGCTCTAATTTAATGTGAACTTACCTCTTTTGTCTAATTTGAGCCAGCTTATGAAATGTTTGGTATCCTCAAACTGTAGCCCGAAGAACCATGTTTCCCGCAGGCCTATAGTCCTGCAGACCAGGTCAAACAAATCCCTTCCTGTTGCTCGCCACTACAAAGAAAGACAGTTTATATGTAAGGTTGGGGCGAGAAATTGAGATCCAGTATTTCTTTGTTTCGTTATTGTTAATGTGTTTTTAACCATAGAGACTATACATCTCTATTGTATTGTAGTAATTATTTATTTTAAGATTATTATAATGTAATGTTTACCCAGGTATTGGCTGTTGTATTTATAAAATGTTGTTATGTATTTTTCATGTCACTATATGATGTTACTATAAATGTTGTATTGACTTGTAAAAGAGCCCTTGAGGCCTACTTGCAGAATAAATTTTTGAATCTTGAATTTTGTTACTTAGCGAACCAGGAAGGAAGAGTGATGTCTCTTTAACACTAACATCTTGTATGTTACTTAAAAAGATAATTTTTACTGAAAAATTATGTTTCTTTTTTATTTAATTTATTTAAGAGGGGTCAACTTGTGTGAAACACCATAAAGAGAGGTCCGTCTTTGCTGACAGGAAGGCTTAATATAAGTAGAATAAATTACAATTAATTTTGCAGGCTTAGTTATTAAGTTAAATAATACAGCATGTTTTTTAATTGACAATAATGTATATCAAGAGTATATTATTTAAATTACAAATTTTGGTATCTTATGCAAGGGATGGTCCCATGTAGTAAGTAAAACAGTTACTTTACAGGAGCGCTAAATAGTGATCTTTGGGTAAAAGCGTGATCACTTAAATTATTTACAAGAGCAATATAAATAAATTAAATCAACTATTAACGTTAATGCACACCTATCAACTTTATGCAAGCATGTGTACCTACCTCTAACTTCAATTTTCATGTTGATTATCACCTACTGTTACTGTTACTGTGGGCTTGCACAGTTTCACTTTGATTATTACTTTGTTTAACTAATTATATTTGTATATTATTTTGCACCCAACGGATAACTGTTATTGGCCTAATACTATGTAAAAATACCTATGTAAATTGTATATCTACGGCTGTTGTTGTCCTGAATACCAATAAAATAAAATAAATAAAATTTCAATGTAACCTATGAACGTAAAGGTGTCTTATGAAAATAAATGATTAATAATAGTAGCATGCTGTATTTTGAATAGTCGGTCCACACAGGGCTAGCATACGCACGACGCATTTTCATCTCCTTACGCTATGCTCGCTCTGTGTGGACCCGCCTGTTCTCAAATGTTTTGTGTGGCACATAAATTGCTTGCGATTCAAATTTAAAGAGCCGAAAGGGATAGTGCCATACATTAGAAAGGGACAGCATGACTTGTCCCTGAATCACTGTCAAACTTCATACTCGTATGAAGTGTTGTTATTGTATGTTAGTACTATTATCTATTCTGTGCTTGGATCACAAGCAGGGTCAACATCCAGGATTAACCCTGGATGTACCATGGGATGGTAAGGGTTAATACAATACAATACTAATATTATTTGTTGCTCACCAATATCTACAAAAACATGACATATAAATTAAGCATATTAACTAAACTATGGTGGACAACAGGCTGTCTTATTGCTAAGGAGTGATCTCTTCTTTTATAAAAGTAGCTGGATGGATCAACTTTTTAGTGTCACTCATTTATTTATTTTCATGTATCAAACATGCATAGTTTTATGCCATTTCTATAACAAGCCATCCACTGAGCATGTTAGTAAGTTGTCAGACAACATCTCTTTGAACAAACTATGCCAGTATTGTCCCTTGGACAACGGAATAGAATAACACAAAAAAAGTTCATTCACCCTTCTACTAAATTTCAATTTTATTCTAGATAGAGCTTAAATACAAAAAGGTAAGCTGCTGATTTCAACACATTAAAACAGAAGTTTCATTCTAAATCAAACTTATTTTTACTGTAGTCTTGTATAATTTATATCAATCAATCAATTTTTTTATGGCTCCATCAAGGTGTTGAGGATTCTGCCAATGTCGAGGTTGGATAAGACACGGCTAGTATAACTCCACCGAACACTGTCTATGACCGTAATATGATAATTTATATCAAGTCCCCTTTAAAAGTAAAGAGCAATGAAAAGTTAAATGTCAATCACATACATACATGCTTATTAATAATACATTAAATACAACCAGCAGATTATCTGTAACTGACCCCTGTTGTTGCTAGAAACAGTGACAATGCATGCTGTCCTAATGTAAACTATGTTTGTTTATGTTATTCATATTCATCACATATCAAACCATTGTAATCAATAAACATTGCCCTGTTTTCACACTGTGCGTAGGTGTTTACCAGATATATTATCACTCCTGTGCACTAATTCACAGGACCTGCTACTCGCAGGGTGAGTCATAGTGAACCTATTGTACTAATTCCTTAATTACTAAATGACCAAACAATAATACAAGCCTAAAAGTTGACATCTCACCTCAAGGTTGAATTCCAATTCAGCATCCAATGTACACACCTTCACTGGAAAGGATTTAGACGCCTTCTTTCTTCTAAAAGGCGGCATTTTTACATCACATAGTTCATTTACTCCTTAACAAAACATCAACCGATAGGTTAGGAGTTCTACGGCGAATTAACTAATTGCACGGCAATGGTTACCTTTTACGTAACAAGCACTCGACTGAGGAATGCGTGTAATTTCACATTACGTACTATTTCCAGCGGTTATTATTTACAAACAAGAAAAACGCAATGAAACAGGGAGTACATACGATGTACGAAAGAAAAATTGGGTACTTTACGTTCCGTTCCGGGTCACTTCAATTATCATTTCCTGTCATTACAAAATTAACGCCTTTTGCGTGATAAGGATTTTTGTATGTTAAAAAAAATATTTAGATGAAAATATTTATAATTAAACACAGAAATCTTTGAAATGCCAAATAAAAGCCATTTAATTATATACATTTTTTTTCATGAAAAATTAAACATAATCGGTCTATGTAGATTGAAGTGTGATAACAGCTTTAGTAAAATCTTTTTTATTTATTGTTTCTATATGTTGGCGAACTTGAAATATGACAACTTGATTGACAGCACGTTGACAGCTTAAATTGACAATTGACAGCCATTCGCTTCAAAACTTCATCGCCACGTGCGGTGCAGTTTAATATTTTTCTTTGAAAATAGCCAGGAGCATCTGAAAAATGGGGAAATTTAGATCTAAGCTGAAAGGTAAAACAAAAGGGAAAAGATGGAACAAAGGCCATTCTTCGGATTCCAATCCAAAGACCCAAAAGTACAGGGAAATGGCCAAGTCCCGGTTCTTTCAAGAAAATTTGGGTAAGTTTCTGTAATTATTTATAATTCCATCTTTACTTTAAGATCAACAATGACTAGATAGTCAAATATTCCTTAATAGACCATTCAAAGTTCGCGTAGCGAAAGAAAGTCAAATTCAGTTTTAGACTAACTAAACATGTGTAACCATTAACCCTAACTTTATTATTTTTTAAGGAAACACGGGATTAACCCAGCAGGCGGTTTTAAAACACGATGCCATGATCACCTACGGGCACTCTAAGGGCAAGCAAAAGTCCGAAGCTGAAGCAGAGCTGTCCATTGCGAAGGAATTTGAGAGCATGTCCGTGAAATCCGGTGAAGATGACTCGGAGAGCCAGTTCACTGGATCTATGAAATCTGGGACTTTTAAGACCTTTCAGACATTTGCTACTGATTGGAGCCAGTGCTCTAATGTTAGCTTTAGCAAGTAAGTGACTATTGATTTGTATCAGTGAACTCTTTTTTTTTTTTTTTAATACTACGTCGGTGGCAAACAAGCATACGGCCCGCCTGATGGTAAGCAGTCTCCGTAGCCTATGTACTGCCTGCAACTCCAGAGGAGTTACATGCGCGTTGCCGACCCTAAACCCGCCCCCCCTCGTTGAGCTCTGGCAACCTTACTCACCGGCAGGAACACAACACTATGAGTAGGGTCTAGTGTTATTTGGCTGCTGTTTTCTGTTTGGTGTTTAAAACCAGACTCAATAAACATTTTATAAATGGACAAAACACAAGTGCAGGACATTGATGTGCATGTATCAGCTATAAGCTGTCTGTGCATTCATAGATAATAATAATAAAACATTTTAGTCAACTAATATTCAAAATATAATACAATTTGTTATGAATTAATTAATTCACAATATGTCCATGCAATTTGGCAGCTGGTTATACATATAAAATTGAAAATGGTTATTTTGTCCACTAATACAAGTTTGATGACCAATAAGAACTTGATGCACATAATTTGAAGACATATCTGCAAAAGAAATGTGTGATTTTTGTGACCTTCACAAAAATAAAAAATAAATATTGAACATTTTCTTGTTGTATGTAACTCTGTTTTTATATAAACATTTTAATATTGACATTGTATAAATATCTAGCTGTAGTGTGTTAGATTCTGTATTTTTTGTGTTATTTTGCATGCCAGTTACTGGTAAAGTGTGTGACTGTATTATGCAGAATAAATGATATGAATGATTGATTGATGTAACATACAACAATGACATGAAATGGGACTGGGCTGGCTATATCGGCCACATGCACCAAAGGAGGTGGGCCAAAATAACCACAGCATGGGTGCCACAAGATGGGTTAGGACCCTCATTGAGCTCTGGCAGCCTTACTTACCGGCTGGAACACAACGCTATGAGTAGGGTCTAGTGTTATTTGGCTGTGGTTTTCTCTAAGGTGAAGGTACTTCCCCAGTTGGGCTACAAATTCCATGATTGTTAGTAAATATAAACAACATTTTATATTTCAGGCTGCTAAACAAGTTTGACTCAAACAATTCCATCCACAAGGAAATGTTGGCCGTATTGGCAGCAGTTACTGAAGTGATCAAAGAACAAGGTGGTGAAGAAACTACTACTGAATACTTTGCTGCTTTGGTTAGTATACTATCCAATCCGATTAGCATTAAGTCATTCTTTTTTGTTTGTCACTGTTTTTAGTTGTCACTAGTCAGGTTGTCGGGGTTTCTGACAAAGGCCTCTTCCAAAGCTTTTGTCTTCTCTGTTCTGAGCTATTCTCATCCATTTTGGTGGGAAATCATCCTCCCATCTTATTTTAGGATGTCACTGACCTCTTTTGCTGCATATAGGGAACTAATTATTTATATTTTGTGTCCATTTGATAATTTTCGTTCTTGACATGTACGTCCAACTCCATTTTCTTTTTCTTATTTATCTGGCTGCATCTTTGACTTTTTTTTGATAAAAGTGAATTCTGCCGTATGAAGGTGAATGTTGAGGTGTGGCTGTGGACTTTTGACATGTGAGAAGAGAACAAATCTCTGACTTTAGTTTTTTTCCTGTTTGTTGTCAGTCTCCATCAGTCCAATCTTGTATTCTTACATACAATACAAATACACTAGTGTACACCTCAATAAAAGAAAGTAATATTTAGTATAGGGCAATTTTAGTAGAGATAAATCACAAAAATATTGTCACTTAATAAGTTTTTGGCAAAAATTTAATTTTTGGAACAAGCTTTAATACTGAGTGTACTTTTCTTTCCACAGGCAATTTATACTCTTCGAGGTAATTCTAACAACCCCAAACACAATTAGTTTGCATTGTTTTATCACAGAGTTCCCATGGCCACTTCCTGTTTCCATCATCAGATAAGCTCCCAAGTCATATAATATTGCATTGTCATCTGATTTACATATAAAATTTCATTATCTGGCTGAAGGCAGTGGCCACCGTCTGCGTTCTAGCGCGAATTTATCACTTACCATTCCCCCTCACAAATCTCGTGGATACCACAAGTCCTTCGCAGTGCGCTCAGTGAAACTGTGGAATGAGTTGCGTCGCTCAAGGGGAAGTTAAAGATGCTATGGTTATCTGACTGATTAATATATATATTTGTATTGTATAGTTGCTTTATATTTTTCTACTTCTTTCCAATTGTAAGTGTTGTTTCCCCATTCGTTTTTGTTGTAATACATGTTTATCTTTTAAATTATGTATGTATTTATATCCTTTGTCTTTCTGGTACCTTGTTGTACATTTTGCTGCATTTGTCACCCTCTTTTCACTCTCTCTCATCTACTCAAAGGTTAACTGGAAGAGATCGCTCAAAGGGATAAGTTCGCCTTTGTACTTCTTACTAATTGTACGTTGCTTTTAATATGTATTTTTGTACAATAAAGAGTTTACTACTACCACTACAAAACAAACAATTCATAGCTAATTCAGGCTTGTAATGTGTTACACTGAAAACAACGTTATTGTATTCTCTCTTCGTTATGTACTTATTGTACTTGTTTTGTACAATAAAGTGTTTTACTATAGATTGTGTTATTCACGACGTCGCATACCTTGACTCGTATTGTCATGGTAATAAAAGTTAGATTTGACAAACCAGCGCGTCATCGTGACGTGACGATGACACAAACTATACGACTTCTATAAATTACTAATATAGTTATTAAAGTTCTACAGGACAGTATATGTTTACTTCATATTTCTTTAATCAAAATTCCAGATGGAAACCCTGAAAGTAGCTGAAGATGATAACCTCGTGGCCACCCTATCCCTTCTTTCCATGGGCATAAAGTCTGTCCCACAAGCTGTACTCCGGAAACAGTTCTCCGACTCCGCCACCACATTTACGGGGATCTTGGAGAAGCATGCTCAGTCGGAAAATGGGACACTGTTACGGAGTGCTATCGGGTGCCTGTTGGTGCTGCTCAGGGCTCAGGAATATGCGTTGTGGAGTGATTTTTCTACGATGAGGGTTTTTGATAATGTGCTGGCGTTTGTACTGCATTCTAAGCCTAAGGTAAGCACATTTTTATTTTATTGTTGTAAACAATGGTTATTCCTTGTCCTTCATATATAAAAAAAAAACAAAGATAAAAATAGAGAGAGAGAAACCAGTTTATGTTTTCTTTTTATAACTTTTCCATAAAAACTACTGATAATACACAGTAAACAGTTTTTTGGACACATATCCTTTTAGAATTGAAACAGCTTGAGATGTCGTGTAACAAATTGTGAAATAGTTCGTGGCAGGTGACTTTAAGAAATGCCCAATAGGTTTTCAATGGATTCATTTCTATTTTTAATGGATTAAGCCGTCCAACATTTAAATTAAAAATCACTAGTCCATTTTTTTACTCCAGGGGGGGAGTTTAATTAAAGCTTGTATATTTTATGAGCGGGCTTTTTAACTTTGGAAGAAAAATGTTTGTAATTAAGTAAATCGTGTACGTTCCCAGGTACGAAAAGCAGCGCAGCACGCAGTGACAGCTATTCTACGCGGGAGCTGTTTCATGATTCCCACTGATGACGACCAGACAAAGGTAAATGTTGATATAGTGGAAGTGATATAATTTTAAAGTGAACTTATTACAAGTTCTGCCCCCTTCGGCCGCGTACGCAACCAGAGCTTCGTAACCAGATGCGATCGAAAACTACTTCTGCCTTGTACGAAACCGGTTGCGATCAAAAACTAATTTCGTCTTACCCGTAACCAGTTACGAACGAACACTTCTCGTTCTTATACGAAACCAATGACTGGGCCATCTAGCTATAGGTTTTTTTTTCAAATATTTTGTCATGATACTCATGATAATTTCTTATCCTGTGCATTTTTTGGAAACTATTGATTTAACAAAACTCAATATAACAATAAATATATATATATTTGCCAACAAAGTATTTGAATATTATCAACTGGTACAATTTTTGTGTTTTGATTTTTGACTAGATATATAACGTGTACAGTACTTATACTGTATAACAAGGTGTATAAATGTAATCTTAGTTGACTTTATCAACGGTCGAAAGGTTTCGTACAACCAAGAAAAGTGTTCGATCGTAACTGATAACTAGTAAGACGGAATTAGTTTTTGATCGCAACCGGTTTCGTACAAGGCAGAAATAGTTTTCGATCGCATCTGGTTACGAAGCTCTGGTTGCGTACGCGGCCGCAGGGGTTCTGCCATCCTCGATCAACGAGAAGTGAGTACAGATGAGAGCCATTTTTTTTTATCCATATTGGATTGTGACTTGTATAGGATTATCCAGATAATATCCTGATAGTTTTAAATTGTTCAGTTTTCTACCGCTAGTGGATTTCTTATCGGTGGCCAGACAGATGCTTTTAGTGATTGCCATACAACCAATGACTGCTTGTCTCGTGTGTAAAAATTGCCTCATTTTAAGTATTATTTCGCGTAATAGGCCAGCAATAATGCGACTGCTAGGCAATGGAGTAGGTCATTGTATCAAGCTACGCGCATGTAGCACCTCTGGAGTTGCAGGCGTCCATAGGCTACGGTGACTGCTTACCATCAGGCGGGCCGTATGCTTGTTTGCCACCGACGTGGTATGAAAAAAAAAAACGCTCAGACAAGCAAATAAATATGTATTTACTTATCATTTAACTTATTGTTTCGTGTCGCCTTACGTGACACGGCTCGAACCAGCAATCTTCGGATTCCTTAGTCTCGTTATAAACTACTTATTTACAAGTACTTAACTGTAAATTTACTTTTAGGTCCCCAAAGTGCATCCAGCTGCCAACCGCGTAGCGGAGTTCTGTCAGTCCCAGATCCAGGCTGAAGCTCTATTGTCCGGACACAGGACTGTGCTTCACACACTCACTATGCTAAGGGATGTATTACCTGTCTTCAGCAAGGAGTATATTAAGGTATATCTTACTTAATCTATGACTACATAAAGTACACATTAGGAGCATATCTGTTATTACCAGATCCAGGTCATTTTAAACAAATTTGACAACACATGTGACATATTTAAGCATAAAAAAGTTAAAAGTATAGTATTTCGTGGAACAGCCTATGTATGGTGTCATACAGTGTATAACCTTACAACGCGAAATCTCGCGATAAAGATTACATCTGTTTATAGGGTTCCGTAGCCAAATGGCAAAAAACGGAACCCTTATAGATTCGTCATGTCCGTCTGTCTGTCCGTTTATGTCACAGCCACTTTTTTTTTCGAAACAGATAAGAACCAATACTGTTCAAACTTGGTAAGTAGGTAATTTTTTTCTAAACTGAATAGTTTGCGCTAGAGACACTTCCAAAGTGGTAAAATGTGTCCCCCCCCCCACCCCTGTAACTTCTAAAATAAGAGAATGATAAAACTAAAAAAAAAATATGATGTACATTACCATGCAAACTTCCACCGAAAATTGGTTTGAACTTGATTTAGTAAGTAGTTTTTTTTTAATACGTCATAAATGGTACGGAACCCTTCATAGGCGAGTCCGACTCGCACCTGGCCGCTTTTTTTATTGTTATCACATATGTCAAGACTCACGAATTCACTTAATATTTGCATAATTTTAATTTATTTATTTACTTTGCTGTGTAAGTTACTCCTATATTTTTCATTTTTCTTTTAGTCCGTCTGCGAATCAATCCTATCGCTAATGACTCACAATAACGTGTACATCAAGACATGCTGTCTCCACACGCTGCACGCCTTATTCGCGGCCCCGCCCGCCTCCTCTAACGCGCCTGCAAGTCTCGCGGCACAACTTACCAGGTATTTTTTGACTTAAGGAACTCCTCGCCTTACGGATTATTCCTACCTGTAATACCTGAACTGGACACGGACGATGTAACTTTTCCCGTCACAAATGGGGATGGACCGACTCCGCGCTTTGTGATTGTGGCATCGAAGACCAAACCATGGAGCTCATCATTCGGGGATGTCCTCTCCGCGCCTACCCGGGGAAACCAGATGATCTCATCAACCTGACGCCCGAAACTGTGCAGTGGCTGCATAACCTGGATGTTGCCTTATAATCTTTTATGTATCTTTGCCTATTTGACAATATCGCCATACGATTAAATAAAATAAACCTGTAATACCACAAAGTTGTTACCACCGGTAACAGCTTGGGATTCTCAACTTTTACTGAGACAACGATGAGGAAAAAAAATCCCAGTAGTTACCAAGATAATTTCTTTCAATGTTCAATAAAAAGTATTGATACATATGATATTTCGCTGTCAATACTCTAGGTACGCTTGTGAGACAAATTTGGTACTTCACTTCAACCCTTTATCATCATTAGAGAGCGGAATTTTCTTAGCTTTTTCGTGTTAATAAAAATCATTGTTAATTCGTTAAGCCATTACAAACACTTGAAAAATTAAATTTTTAAATAATGTCTGATATGACAGAATTTTAATTTTGCTACTTCAGTAAAAACGTAATTTTAATTTCAGTAAAAACATTAAAAAAACTATTTAATGTTTTTACTGAAATTACCTATCAAAAAATTACATCTTTAGGCGGGACCACACAGAGCGAGCATACGCGCGAGGCGATTTCCTCACGCACAAACCTGCCAGTGTAGGCGTTCCTCGGCCGAGGCGGCGCGCTCAGGCGAGGAAACCGCGCGCGCCGCTCTGTGCGGACCCGCCTAATATATTTTTATTTGCCTCATTAGAGCTCTGATGGCGGCCCGGCCTCCAGCGAACGACACGGGACAAGTCCTGGCCTGGGCGGCGGTCATGCAGCAAGGATACGGATGTTTGGCTGCGTGAGTACAGTGCAAATACCTTATAAATACTCTCATGGCGACCCTGCCACCCAACAAGTGCTTAGGCGTCATGTAGCAATATGGATGCTTTTCTAAGATTGCAAGGTGTTTAGTAATTTAGAGCAGTATTCTTTTTATCATAGGGGTAGGATGGTGGGGTCATGTCGCAAGGATACAATGTGTATATGTAAAATCAACCAAGGCGACCCCCCGAATGACAGAACAAGAGCTGACCTGGGCGGTGGTCATGCAGCAAGGATTCGGATAGTTGGCTGCGCGAGTTTAGTACAAATACCTTAGGGCAGTATTCATTATATCATAGGGGTGGGATGGTGGGGTCATGTCGCAAGGATACAATGTGTATATGTAAAATCAACCAAGGCGACCCCCCGAATGACAGAACAAGAGCTGACCTGGGCGGTGGTCATGCAGCAAGGATTCGGATAGTTGGCTGCGCGAGTTTAGTACAAATACCTTAGGGCAGTATTCATTATATCATAGGGGTGGGATGGTGGGGTCATGTCGCAAGGATACAATGTGTATATGTAAAATCAACCAAGGCGACCCCCCGAATGACAGAACAAGAGCTGACCTGGGCGGTGGTCATGCAGCAAGGATTCGGATAGTTGGCTGCGCGAGTTTAGTACAAATACCTTAGGGCAGTATTCATTATATCATAGGGGTGGGATGGTGGGGTCATGTCGCAAGGATACAATGTGTATATGTAAAATCAACCAAGGCGACCCCCCGAATGACAGAACAAGAGCTGACCTGGGCGGTGGTCATGCAGCAAGGATTCGGATAGTTGGCTGCGCGAGTTTAGTACAAATACCTTAGGGCAGTATTCGTTATATCATAGGGGTGGGATGGTGGGGTCATGTCGCAAGGATACAATGTGTATATGTAAAATATCTCACTCTCAAGGCGACCCCGCCCAATGACAGAACAAGAGCTGACCTGGGCGGTGGTCATGCAGCAAGGATTCGGATGCTGCGCGAGTTCAGTACAAATACCTTAGGGCAGTATTCATTATATCATAGGGGTGGGATGGTGGGGTCATGTCGCAAGGATACAATGTGTATATGTAAAATATCTCACTCTCAAGGCGACCCCGCCAAATGACATAACAAGAGGCGGTGGTCATGCAGCAAGGATTCGGATGTTTGGCTGCGCGAGTACAGTATAAATACATTACGTTACGTATGCAGCTGTAAAGTTCAGCCAAGGTATGGTTGGACCGGACCGATGCAGTGTTATGTTTACGATGCTTGATATATAAATAATCTTTACTTAATTTAGTCATTATCTTTTATCTATTTTTCAATTTATTCACTCTATATTATTTTATGTCTTTTTCTTTCTTGTGTGTTACCTTTCGTGATTTTTCTCACTTGATGGTCTCATCGGAAGATCAGCGCTGGAAGCCACCAGCAACATGCTGAGATGAGGCCATTTCGTGGCACTTTATACTTCCTTTGTTTTTGTTATATCATGTAATTTAATGTGTCTTGTTTGTGTTTACGAATAAAAATTATTCTATTCTCTTAACATCTATTACCACAAGATGAAGAAAATTTGGGGGGGAGGGGGCTGAGAAGCATGGCATGAATAAAAAAAAAGCGGCCAAGTGCGAGTCGGACTAGCCCATGAAGGGTTCCGTACCATTTATGACGTACTAAAAAAACTAGATCTGGTTCAAACCAGTTTTCGTTGGAAGTTTGCATGGTAATGTATATCATATATTTTTTTAGATTTTTCATTCCGTTATTTTAGAAGTTACAGGGGGGGACACACACACATTTTACCACTTTGGAAGTGTCTCTCGCGCAAACTATTCAGTTTAGATAAAAATGATATTAGAAACCTCAATATCCTTTTTAAAGACCTATCCATAGATACCCCACACGTATGGGTTTGATGAAAAAAGATGTATTGAGTTTCAGTTCTAAGTATGGGGAACCCCCAAAATTTATTGTTTTTTTTTTCTATTTTTGTGTAAACATCTTAATGCGGTTCATAGAATACATCTACTTACCAAGTTTGAACAGTATAGCTCTTATAGTTTCGGAAAAAAGTGGCTGTGACATAATCGGACAGACAGACGGACATGACGAATCTATAAGGGTTCCGTTTTTTGCCATTTGGCTACGGAACCCTAAAAATTGCAAATACTCATAGCAATGTTTCTTTATGTTTACAGTTTGGACCTGAACATGTGTATACCTAATCTGCCTGCGTTCGTGACTATTTGCGTGACAGAATTGTGGCAGTCAGATGTGCCAGAAATCAATGCTGCCTCTACCAATGCGCTCAAGGTAAGGCTATCATTGTACAAATATTATTGTCAATATAAAATCGATATTTATACATGTGCTCACTGGAAAAGTCCTCGATTACTAAAGCCGGACCTGTAATATATGGTCACGCGCCATATTGCGGAATTTCATTGTAACTAAGTTTTTCATACTAAACTGGACTGTCACCCTATACATGAGAATAAATAGCGCCCTCTTGACAATGTTCATATATTTCTGGTCGGGCGTTATATTGAGCCTCATAAGATCAAAATAATCATACTAAGAAATCCATTTTAAAATAAAAAGTATAATACAAGTTTTAATTTGTTTTTTGTTTTGATTTTAAATTGAAAAAAAAAAAAAAGCAAAATAATATTTATGGATTTTAAATGTAGGTGTTCAATAATATTTATTTATTTTGAATAATATCTAGGTGTTGACAGTAACATCGATATAGTAGACTGCGAGCCAGGAACAGATTTCCATGACCAATCGCCTCCCGTGCGAAAACTCGTATAGCGGTTAACGGCTATGTATGATGAACCCTCGTGGATGTCAGCTGCCGGTCCGTTGCCGAAATTGCCTCGCGCGTATTCTCGCTCTGTGTGGACCCGTCTAACCACAAACTTTTTCCACAGGCGATACTTCAAGACTGCGTAAAGCCGGCAGTAGAATCCGAGCTATTCCTCAAATACAAGCCTCACGTGGAAAATATCTTCAAAATGATTGGCACTGGCCTGGACAATCCCTTTAACCAAGCTATTAAGCACGTTATCATGACTATTGCTGTTTGTTTCGAGGTAACTTACAAATTATACTGTTTCAAATATATTTATTAATGATTTATTTGTATTAATTTAACTTTTAAAATATTATTTTTTTAGTAGAGTAGACACGTTGTATGTCGATTTTGCCATGATTATTATTGTCGCTGGTTGTGAATCCCTAGTACAAACATATAAATATATTATACATGATTAGCGGTTCACAAAAGTACAGACAGACAGACGGACATGACATGATGAAACGATAAGTCTTGGACAGTCAAGAACAGTCTTGCCATTTTAGCTACGAAACAATAAAAAACCGGACAAGTGCGAGTGGGACTCGCCCACCGAGGGTTCCGTACTTTTTAGTATTTGTTGTTATAGCGGCAAAGGAAATACATCATTTGTGAAAATCTATCACGGTTCATGAGAGTTTAGAGAACCTGGTAACAGACGGACAGACAGACGGACAACGGAGTCTTAGTAATAGGGTCCCGTTTCACCCTTTGGGTACGGAACCCTAAAAAGCATGTAAATAAGATATATTTTAATTAATTTACAGATCGGAAACGACAAAGTAGTCTACATCCTCGGTCCCCTCCTCAAAAAACTAAACGAACGTCGGGAAAGCCACAACTTCCACAACGAACGAGAAGTTGAGCATGCCACCGGCTGCGCGGTCAAATCCCTCGGCCCAGAATTCGTACTCACACACATACCTTTACGAAACGGACCAGAAAATATAAACTTAGACAGAAGCTGGTTACTACCAGTATTGAAAGAAAAAATAACACACTCAAACCTAAAATTCTTCGCTACAGACATTCTAGAAATGGCCACATTCTGCAGAAAGCGGGCAAGAGAATGCGTTCAAGAGAAAAACATCGCCCTTTCACATACTTTCGATTTACTTTGCAATCAATTTTGGTCCTTATTGCCTAGTTTCTGTAACAGTCCTAAGGACGTTAAAGATTGCTTTAAGGTCATGGCTAGGGTTTTAGGTAATGTTTTGAAGGATAACCCTGAATTCAGGTTGCCTGTGATGCAAGGTTTGAGGAAGTTGATTGTGAATGCGGATGATGATGATAGGGCGGAATTGGGGAGGTTTGCTAAGAATTATTTGCCGATATTGTTGAATATTTATATGTCGCCTGCGAAGGGCAGTATGGCGGAGGGACAGAGGTTGGCAGCTTTGGAGACGATACAGGTTAGTTTATTGTAAGAAAATTATCCAAAAGGAATTTGAAATAAAAGTGGATTGTCAAAGTAAATTACCGGACGACCGGTTTGTCCTAGTGGGTAGTGACCCTGCCTATGAAGCCGATGGTCCCGGGTTCAAATCTTGGCAAGGGCCTTTATTCTTGTGACGACGGATATTTGTTCCTGAGTGATGCGTGTTTTCTATGTACTTAAGTATTTATAAATATTTATATATTATATATATCGTTGTCTAAGTACCCTCAACACAAGCCTTATTGAGCTTACTGTGGGATTTAGTGAATTTGTGTGATAATGTCCTATAATATTTATTTATTTAAATTTTATAGCCACTGTTAATTTACTGTCATCTTTCGAACATGATTAGAACTTTTACAACGCCATTTGACATTGATACTTATTCTTTCATTGATATTTGTTACATTTGTTAAATATCAAAAAGTGGCGCCATCTAACAGAGTTAGGCCAAAGGTATGGCGGCATTTTTTCGAGCGATGACGCCATAAAATTTGTTGTGGCTTCAAAATTTACTTTGGCAATCCACCTCTATTTTAAATTATCTTTGCTTTATCATATCTAATGCTACTGTGCTTAGCTATACAACTGTACTCCTTGGCTATAACTGGTTTGTGATTTACGGTTTTAAGTGCGTGAAGAGTGAAGAGCATAAAATAACTAAAAATAATGGGCTATTTCGGCTTTTTCAAAAAAATCGGTTCCCTCACGATATTTTATGACGACCGGCTTAGCCTAGTGGGTAGTGACCCTGCCTACGAAGTTGATGGTCCCGGGTTCAAATCCTGGTAAGGGCATGTATTCGTGTGATGAGCATGGATATTTGTTCCTGAGTCATGGGTGTTTTCTATGTACTTAAGTATTTATAAATATTTATATATTATATATATCGTTGTCTAAGTACCCTCAACACAAGCCTTATTGAGCTTACTGTCGGACTTAGTCAATTTGTGTTATAATGTCCTATAATATTCATTAATATTTATTATTTATTTTCCTTCAACGAAAGCGATTGATAAATATCAAATGATATTTCGTACATAAGTTCCGCAAAACTCATAGGCACGAGCCAGGGTTTGATTGCAAGTCACATGCTCTTACCGCTAGGCCACCAGCGCTTCTTCAGCCAGCGAATATGTTTTATCAACTTGAATCTATTTCAGGTATACCTTACAATAAGTGACCAATCGCTCCGAGAAGAACTCTTCAAAAACGCCCTCCAACAGCTAGATACTTCCACAGACAACCACTTCCAACGAGAATCCATACTCGATATCATCCGCCTCCTCGTCCTATACCAGAACAACGACCAAATCGCACTCCTATTCGACAAATGGGTATACCCATTATGCGAAACCGTATTAGAAAACCCTAAAAAACATAAGAAAGCTAAAAAACAAAAGACAGAAGCCATGGAGGAAGATACAGAAGAGAAACCGACTTTGAAATATAAAGAGAAGGTTAAGTTAGTGGAGATGGAGCATAAGAAGGCGTATAGGATTTTGGAGGAGATATTTAAGAGTGAGAATGAGAGTTGTAAGGAGTTTTTGAGGAGTAATAGTAAGAAGATTAGGAAGCTGTTGATGAATTCGTTGAGTAAAGTGGCGGATAGCAGCAAGGCTGCTAGATTAAGGTATTTTTATTTCTTTTTTTTTTGTTGTTATTGTGCTGAGGACCTATGTGATTTATAAACCTGTAATATACACACATAAAGGTTTTCCCGAGGGTCTACAGTATAGGGTACTTCAAAAAAAAAAGTGTACAGGATATTATAGGGTCGGGAACGTGAATGTAACACCTCTAGAGTTGCAGGCGTTCATGGGCTGCGGTGACTGCTTACCATCAGGCGGGCCGTATGCCTGTTTGCCATCGTGGTATAAAAAAAGTAAAGGTCTGTCCAGACGGGACTACGTTTCGCCCATTCTGATTTAATTGTCTGATCAAATCAGATGGTGTGGAGGCAAAAATGAAATTG
This sequence comes from Cydia pomonella, assembly GCF_033807575.1. Lineage (NCBI taxonomy): Eukaryota > Metazoa > Arthropoda > Insecta > Lepidoptera > Tortricidae > Cydia > Cydia pomonella. The sequence continues at coordinate 3,260,119 of NC_084722.1, forward strand.
GTGGATATTTCACATAAATTGATTGTAAGATTATGGCCGATCAAATGGAGGTGCGGACGCAAGAATGACAACCGCTATTATACGCGTTCAGGAGCATTTGATTTTTCGAGCGCTCGAAATCTAAAATTACTTACTCTGGCGTAGCGACCCAAAGTGTGTCTTGGCCTCCAACACTACTGCTCGCCACTGATCCCGGTGATTAAATTGTGTACGAGTGGACGCCAGATGAGATTAACGCCCATTTTGTTTCTGATCAAATTGGTCAATATGATCATCCCATCTGGACTTTAAAATAAGTTTCGTGCAATCATATTCTATTCCGCAATGTATTAACCATAGTTGCCACCCTCTCCGAGTTTTGAATCGGTTTGTTTTCATTAGAAGGATGTTGGCATTTTTTTTTAACGTATAAAGTTGCATTTATTTGCTTTGTTAAGTTGTATTAGAGTTTTAAATATTGCATATTATAATATGTTTTTTATAAAATTTAGTTCAATTTTCACCATATTTTACCACTACTGTTGCTCCAACCCACCACTAGTTACAGGTAATTATTTGGTTTGTGTTTAATGGTGCGTCCAGACTTATATCTAAAAAAAAAAATAGATTCCCTACAAACATAACACAGACAATATGTATAACACGCAGACGCAAATCAAATTGACATTGGGGACCTTTTACATCTCCAGATTTAATATGTTTTTAACCATAGAGACTATACATATCTATTGTATTGTAGTAATTATTTATTTTAAGATCATTCATTCTTCTTCATTCATTCTTGTAAAAGAGCCCTTGAGGCCTACTTGCAGAATAAATTTTTGAATTAAATAACTTTATAATTATACCAACTAGTTACTAGGTAGAAAATCAAAAGTGTAAAACAGTTTTTAGACGTTTGACTGTCAAGTAATAAATCAATATAAAAAAATATTGGACGTCCTCTTATGTCCAACCTTAATGCAATTTCGACTGCAATTAATTTTGAACCCTATCCCCAGATGCATAGAGCACCTAATCAACTCATCACCAGGCCTAACCGCAGAAAGCAAGCTACTAAAGAGCGCCATAGCTGAATCTGTGATTTGCACGAGAGATATCAACTCGAAATGTCGACAGTGTGCATTCAACCTTATCAATTGTATTGGAGACGTACTCAAAACTCAAGAAGGAGGTTAGTATACAATAAATACTTTAAATATTATCTTAAGAGAAGAATATCTTAATCTTAAAACTTGGTACATACTAGTTATGTACAGAATGTAGCATTAGTTTATGGACTGCTAGTTTAACAGTCCAGACCCGGTTTATTTATTTAGTATAAATTTTATTTTGACACTTGGAGAGACTTTACACCTCCAAATTTTATTAGTATTAGTACTCTGACATTGGGGACCTTTTACATCTCCAGATTTAATGTGTTTTTAACCATAGAGACTATACATCTCTATTGTATTGTAGTAATTATTTATTTTAAGATTATTATAATGTAATGTTTACCCAGGTATTGGCTGTTGTATTTATAAATGTTGTTATGTATTTTTCATGTCACTATATGATGTGACTATAAATGTTGTATTGACTTGTAAAAGAGCCCTTGAGGCCAACTTGCAGAATAAATTTTTGAATATTGAATTTTGAAAGATAAATATAGTTTATTTTTCAAGTAGGCATATTACAATGCGCTTAGGAACGTCAAATAAAGCTAAACATTGTTAATGTAATAGTTTTGAATGTTTCACGGTTAGTTTCACTAGACTTAAATCGACCGGAAGATGGGCCGTGATTACCTTTTGTATTGTTTTCGAGTTTCTGATATTTCGACGCAGTTACTTGCATCTTGTTCACGAATAATTGAAGATAGAGATGTAATTAGCAACATATTAATTTAGATTGTATTCTTTCTTTTATGCATGTTAATTACAAGATGTAATGTTTTGAAAAGATGGGTCCCGCCGAGTTTCTTGCCGATCCCATATTGGGATAGCCTCCTACAATTTAGGAGGGATGTAAATCTTCTCGGGTTGGAGCCGGCGTAGCTTTGTAATATGCCTACTTTAAAAATAAACTATCTTTATGTAATAACTATTTAAGTTCAGTATCGGCTGAGTCGATTATTTTTCTCTATGTGATATTTTTATTCCTTAATTCTTCTAAACTGGACAGCAATATTTCAATAATGAGGATAAACAGGTCTTCAGGTCAAATCTTAACGCAGATGGCGCTGCAATGCCTACAATCTTTTAGAAACTCAAATCCAATGAAACTACAGACTTTTAGTCTTTTTGCTTCCTGAGAGTTGTACCGTTAGACTAGTTGCGACCAATCGCGCGCGCGATGCGAACTTATTAACCAATCGCGTTGTGTCGTTAGACTCCACGATTGGCTCAAATTCGTGTGCGTGACACCACTGTACTGGCCCCATTCTTATTGCCCGTAAGGCCCGTCCTTAGATATATGTCAATGGGCGGGACATGTTGCCATGCAGAGTGATGGCAGGTGGACCAACATGTTGACGGATTGGTGGCCGCTTTCGGATGAAAGAAGCGCCTGGCGTCCGTTGGCTCGTTGGGTGGATGACATTCGGAAAATCGCGGGACATTTCTGGATGAGAATAGCCCAGGAACGGGATAAGTGGTGTACACGAAGAGAGGCCTATGCTCAGCAGTGGGCGACTGGAGGTTAAAATGATGATGATGAAATCATTTATAAACTGTAGATTTTAGCATGAAAACATTTTTTGAAAATGTAAATTAATGTTCAACTTTATTGAATTGTTTATCGATTTTAAAAGTACTTGTAAACTGCTATATGCTAGGGTTTCTTGCTATGAACATTTTAAAACATAGACATCAGGTTACAGTATGATGACTGATCCTCATACTTTGGTACATAATCACATTTTTCTCCACAGGAATGCGAAGCTTCCTAGACCTAATTCTCTCTGGTCTGACGGCGCCTCTACCCCGCATCGTCAGCGCCACCCTTAGAGCCCTAGCATCAGCCCTGTTCCATCTCTCAGAGGACATGTCTTTGGAAATGGTTCAAGAGTTACTGGAGACGGCGGCAGCACAAATCATGTCAGGGAATCGGGAGGTCGCCGCTGCCGCCTTGAGTTTCTTGAAGGTTAGTGTCCTATAATAGTACGTTCCATACAGTAATTGCAGGTCTTGCTCCAGTAGATGACTCGAACCGGATCGAGACCATCCAGGTTTTCTGAAAGTTCAAGGAGTTCGTCAGTAATTAAAAAAAAAACAGCATGAGAAATAGTATTTTATGCAACCGTTGTATAAGAAAGGTCAAAAAGGCGAGTGGCGTGGGTACCCGTACGCCTGCGGCTCCGACTCACATTGTAAAGGAATACGCCACGAGTATTTTTTGACCTACTTATACAACGTTGGATACAATAGTTTTACGACTAGGTACTGACTTATAAATAAAAAGGCAAAATTAATTTTATAAGCGCGGGATACGTCAAAATGAAAAACATTGACAATGTAGAACTTTGTTTTAAATTGACGTTCACTAGACGGTGATGACATTTAAAAAAACCGCGTTTAACTAACTTGCAAGACTGAAGTGATTCCAAATAGTTTTTTGTAAGTTGTCAGCAATGCACTTAGTTTGAACATTATTAGTTTAGATATTGTTAGGTTGGTAGCCATTAATCGCAGTATTGTTTAATCGATTTTACAGTACATATGGTGCTACTTTGCCGCACTAGTACGAAAATTAGCATATTACGTTACTATGTCGAACATTTAAAGGGCCATATGTACTGTAAAACGTTGTACGATACATGTGCGAATAGGTAATTCGCAACTCGTGTCGATTTAAATCACTCCCTTCGGTCGTGTTTTAATTAATCGCCACTCGTTTTGAATTTCCTATTTTTCGCACTTGTATCGTAATGTACTATTAAAGCACAAGTGCTGTTATGAGGAATAGACAATATAAGTTTTTCTTCAAACCTATTATGTATGTTCTTCAAATCCAATAATAGTGTTCATGACTGTATAAATGACAGATAACAGTAGAGGAGTAGAAAAAGTAAATATACGTTTTGCTCTAAAACCACTGAATCTGTGGTTGCAAGTTTAAAAAACCCTTTCGTGCGCTATTGCGTAGTATTGGGATAAATCTATTTTAGAAAAGTAGCACGCTCCGCTAAGGCTTACCATTAAATCATCGATTTTAGGCAAGGGATATCGATCAATTAGCAAAACCGGATTCAATGTAGATTTATACTCGGCACATATTCACAAAGGCCCAGTCGGAGCACCTATAACCTGTAATATAGGCTGATTCTTTATGGTCCGACCACGAAGTCGTCACCTAGCAGTGCCTAAAACACGCACTATGTCCCATGGCAAATCACCACTTGTCCGCGCCCTACAATATATTAACGCGCTCCTCGCATCAGCACCGGAATGTGATGTATTTGCATATAGTTGGATGGATCTGTGTAAAGAATGTATGAAGTTCTGTGAGACGATGGATAAGCGAGAATCTTCTGTCTTAAATATTATAGAACATTATTACACAAATTGACTAAGTCCCACAGTAAGCTCAATAAGGCTTGTGTTGAGGGTACTTAGGCAACGATATATATAATATATAAATATTTATAAATACTTAAATACATAGAAAACACCCATGACCCAGGAACAAATATCCATGCTCATCACACGAATAAATGCCCTTACCAGGATTTGAACCCGGAACCATCGGCTTCGTAGGCAGGGTCACTATCCACTAGGCCAAACTGGTGTCTTGTATTAGTCTTCTTTCTTACATTTGTTCTGTTTTTCCTTTCTAGACTGTATCATGTACCAAGGTTGTATAAATACTGTCTATTATAAATTTCACAGTGTATTAGTTCGCTGTAATGCTGTGTATTTTTTTTTATAAATTAATAAAATAAAATAAATAACAAAAGCGGCCAAGTGCGAGTCGGACTCGCCCAAGAAGGGTTCCTTTATGACGTATTAAAAAAAACTACTTAAACTACTAGATCTCGTTCAACATTTTACCACTTTGGACACACATTTTACCACTTTGGTAGTGTCTCTCGCGCAAAATATTCACTTTAGAAAAAAAATAATATTAGGAACCTAAATATCATTTTTGAAGACCTATCCATAGATACCCCACACGAATGGGTTTGACGAAAAAAATTTTTTTTTAAATTTTATGACTTATTAAAAAAAACTACTCACTAGATCTCGTTCAAACCAATTTTCGTTAGAAGTTTGCATCGTAATGTATATCATATATTTTTTTTAGATTTTTCATTCTGTTATTTTAGAAGTTACAGGGGGGGGGACACACTTTTTTTCACTTTGGGAGGTTCTCTCGCGCAAACTATTCAGTTTAGAAAAAAATGATATTAGAAACCTTAATATCATTTTTGAAGACCTATCCTTAGATACCCCACATGTATGGGTATGTTGAAAAAAAAATTTTTTTTTTAATTTCATGACGTATTAAAAAAAAACTACTTACTAGATCTCGTTCAAACCAATTTTCGGTGGAAGTTTACATGGCAATGTATATCATATATTTTTTTTTTATTTTTCATTCTGTTATTTTAGAAGTTACAGGGGGGGGGGGACACACTTTTTTTCACTTTGGGAGGTTCTCTCGCGCAAACTATTCAGTTTAGAAAAAAAATGATATTAGAAACCTTAATATCATTTTTGAAGACCTATCCATAGATACCCCACATGTATGGGTATGTTGAAAAAAAAAAAATTTTTTTTTAATTTCATGACGTATTAAAAAAAAACTACTTACTAGATCTCGTTCAAACCAATTTTCGGTGGAAGTTTACATGGCAATGTATATCATATATTTTTTTAGATTTTTCATTCTGTTATTTTAGAAGTTACGGGGGGGGGGGGGGACACACATTTTACCACTTTGGAACTGTCTCTCGCGCAAACTATTCATTTTAGAAAAAAATGATATTAGAAACCTCAATATCATTTTTGAAGACCTATCCATAGATACCCCACACGTATGGGTTTGATGAAAAAAGATTTTTTGAGTTTCAGGTCTAAGTATGGGGAACCCCCAAAATTTATTGTTTTTTTTCTATTTTTGTGTGAAAATCTTAATGCGGTTCATAGAATACATCCACTTACTAAGTTTGAACAGTACAGCTCTTATAGTTTCGGAAAAAAGTGGCTGTGACAGAATCGGACAGACAGACGGACATGACGAATCTATAAGGGTTCCGTTTTTTGCCATTTGGCTACGGAACCCTAAAAATGGTCAGCCATGTGTGTGCCCGTGTATGCTTGTGACTGCGTGTGTGAGGGTTTTGTGTCGGGTGTTCCACCGTAGCGAAAATACTTACCCGATTTTATTATCGGAGGTATCAATCAGGTGACATATTTAGGTAGTAGACTTCCAAAAAGAACGATTAATTTGTTCTGTGTGATGAACAGTTGGCGGGTATTGAACATAGTATTTTTTATATCAGGTATACACCAAAGTCCTGCCAACAGACGTCCTCGCAGGTTCCCTCCCCCTCATCATTAAAACCCTGTCTTCCATGCCCGAAGACTGTAAGCGGCATTCCCGTCTAGAAATAGGATACTTCTTGACCAGGATGATCAGGAAATATGGGGCCGATACAGTGGAGAAGCTGATTCCGCGGGAGGATGAGGTCA